>NW_027593455.1:0-17500 GCF_964213995.1 Mustelus asterias
GGAGCCTCGGTTTAATGTCTCATTCTGAAAGACAGCACCTCCCCGACAGTGCAGCGCTCCCTCAGCACTGACCCTCCCACAGTGCGGAGCTCCCTCGGCACTGATCCTCCCACAGTGCGGCGCTCCCTCAGCACTGACCCTCAGCACTGACCCTCCCACAGTGCGGCGCTCCCTCAGCACTGACCCTCCCACAGTGCGGAGCTCCCTCGGCACTGATCCTCCCACAGTGCGGCGCTCCCTCAGCACTGACCCTCAGCACTGACCCTCCCACAGTGCGGCGCTCCCTCAGCACTGACCCCCCCACAGTGCGGCGCTCCCTCAGCACTGACCCCCCCACAGTGCGGCGCTCCCTCAGCACTGACCCTCCCACAGTGCGGCGCTCCCTCAGCACCGACCCTCCCACAGTGCGGCGCTCCCTCAGCACCGACCCTCCCACAGTGCGGCGCTCCCTCAGCACCGACCCTCCCACAGTGCGGCGCTCCCTCAGCACCGACCCTCCCACAGTGCGGCGCTCCCTCAGCACTGGGCCCCCCGGTACAGTAGCAGTGCTGTAAATGGAATTAGATTAGTTTGAACTGGGAAAATCCAGGAAAAACTTGTCTTAAAGACAGGAATGTAATCAGATACTGCAAAGGAGGGGCGGATTGAGGCCATCCACTCGCTATAGATTCTCAGTTTTAGATTAGATTGCAATGCTTGTTTCTTCAAAAGAGTGGGTGAGGGAGTTTCCCAGAGACCTGGTTCCCTCTTTATTAACTATTCTGGTTTCCAGGTTGGATACCGAACTTGAGTATCCATCTGTGTGTTTGATAGGGACATGGAATTACTGAGATTAACAACATTCGGGCGGGAGTCACGCGGTGCTTAGCATGTCGGCAAACAGGTTTCCCGCTTACATCACACTGTGATATGATTCACTGTCCCCATCAAACACTGTAAGAAGTTTAACAACACCAGGTTAAAGTCCAACAGGTTTATTTGGTAGCAAATGCCACACAAGCTTTCGGAGCTCCAAGCCCCTTCTCACCCGAAGAAGGGGCTTGCAGCTCCGAAAGCTTGTGTGGCATTTGCTACCAAATAAACCTGGTGGATTTTAACCTGGCGTTGTTAAACTTCTTACTGTGTTTACCCCAGTCCAACGCCGGCATCTCCACATCATGCCCATCAAACACTCCCAGGACAGGTACAGCACGGGGTGAGATACAGAGTAAAGCTCCCTCTACACTGTCCCCCATCAAACACTCCCAGGACAGGTACAGCACGGGGTTAGATACAGAGTAAAGCTCCCTCTACACTGTCCCCCATCAAACACTCCCAGGACAGGTACAGCACGGGGTTAGATACAGACTAAAGCTCCCTCCACACTGTCCCCATCAAACACTCCCAGGACAGGTACAGCACGGGTTAGATACAGAGTGAAGCTCCCTCTGCACTGTCCCCATCAAACACTCCCAGGGCAGGGACAGCACGGGGTTAGATACAGAGTAAAGCTCCCTCTACACTGTCCCCCATCAAACGCTCCCAGGACAGGTACAGCATGGGGTTAGATACAGACTAAAGCTCCCTCCACACTGTCCCCATCAAACACTCCCAGGACAGGTACAGCACGGGGTTAGATACAGAGTAAAGCTCCCTCTACACTGCCCCCATCAAACACTCCCAGGACAGGTACAGCACGGGGTTAGATACAGAGTAAAGCTCCCTCTACACTGTCCCCCATGAAACACTCCCAGGACAGGTACAGCACGGGGTTAGACACAGAGTAAAGCTCCCTCTGCACTGTCCCCCATCAAACACTCCCAGGACAGGTACAGCACGGGGTTAGATACAGAGTAAAGCTCCCTCTACACTGTGCCCCATCAAACACTCCCAGGACAGGTACAGCACGGGGTTAGCTACAGAGTAAAGCTCCCTCTACACTGTCCCCCATCAAACACTCCCAGGACAGGTACAGCACGGGGTTAGATACAGAGTAAAGCTCCCTCTACACTGTCCCCATCAAACGCTCCCAGGACAGGTACAGCATGGGGTTAGATACAGACTAAAGCTCCCTCCACACTGTCCCCATCAAACACTCCCAGGACAGGTACAGCACGGGGTTAGATACAGAGTAAAGCTCCCTCTACACTGTCCCCCATCAAACGCTCCCAGACAGGTACAGCATGGGGTTAGATACAGACTAAAGCTCCCTCCACACTGTCCCCCGTCAAACACTCCCAGGACAGGTACAGCACGGGGTTAGATACAGAGTAAAGCTCCCTCTGCACTGTCCCCATCAAACACTCCCAGGACAGGTACAGCACGGGGTTAGATACAGAGTAAAGCTCCCTCTACACTGTCCCCCATCAAACACTCCCAGGACAGGTACAGCACGGGGTTAGATACAGAGTAAAGCTCCCTCTACACTGTCCCCCATCAAACACTCCCAGGACAGGTACAGCACGGGGTTAGATACAGAGTAAAGCTCCCTCTACACTGAGCTGTGTGTCTGGGTTTCTCTGTTTACTGCGCGTTCTGCCAGGTTTACCAGCAGGATTTTATCTTTATCCAGCTGCTGTCACAGGATGTGCTCATTAACTCATCCAGTCCGGTTGCAATATCTCGCCGCCCCCTCCAGAACATCTGCCCAAGCAGCAGACCCACTCTCCCAGCAGTATCACAGCTCCCAACAACCGGACACTGAATAAACCTACAACCAAACCAACACCAACATTTCATTTGATTTATTATTGTCACGTGTATTGGGATACAGTGAAAAGTATTGTTTCTTGCGCGCTATACAGACAAAGCATACCATTCATAGAGAAGGAAAAGAGAGGGTACAGAATGTCGTGTTACAGTCATAGCTAGGGTGTAGAGAAAGATCAACTTAATGCGAGGTAGGTCCATTCAAAAGTCAGACGGCAGCAGGGAAGAAGCTGTTCTTGAGTCGGTTGGTACGTGACCTCAGACTTTTGTATCTTTTTCCCAACGGAAGAGAGAATGTCCAGGGTGTGTGGGGTCCTTGATTATGCCGGCTGCTTTTCCCTGAGGCAGTGGGAAGTGTAGACTGAGGGCTAGTGTCCCCCACACGCTGACTCTCACTGGGGTACGGGTCCCACACACACTGACTCTCACTGGGGTACGGGTCCCACACACACTGACTCTCACTGGGGTACGGGTCCCCACACACACTGACTCTCACTGGGGTACGGGTCCCACACACACTGACTCTCACTGGGGTACGGGTCCCACACACACTGACTCTCACTGGGGTACGGGTTCCACAGAACACTGACTCTCACTGGGGTACGGGTTCCACACACACTGACTCTCACTGGGGTACGGGTCCCACACACACTGACTCTCACTGGGGTACGGGTCCCACACACACTGACTCTCACTGGGGTACGGGTCCCACACACACTGACTCTCACTGGGGTACGGGTCCCACACACACTGACTCTCACTGGGGTACGGGTTCCACACACACTGACTCTCACTGGGGTACGGGTCCCACACACACTGACTCTCACTGGGGTACGGGTTCCCACACATACTGACTCTCACTGGGGTACGGGTCCCACACACACTGACTCTCACTGGGGTACGGGTTCCCCACACATACTGACTCTCACTGGGGTACGGGTCCCACACACACTGACTCTCACTGGGGTACGGGTCCCACACACACTGACTCTCACTGGGGTACGGGTCCCACACACACTGACTCTCACTGGGGTACGGGTTCCACACACACTGACTCTCACTGGGGTACGGGTTCCACACACACTGACTCTCACTGGGGTACGGGTTCCACACACACTGACTCTCACTGGGGTACGGGTTCCACACACACTGACTGTCACTGGGGTACGGGTTCCACACACACTGACTCTCACTGGGGTACGGGTTCCACACACACTGACCCTCACTGGGGTACGGGTTCCACACACACTGACTCTCACAGGGCTACGGATTCCACACACTGACTCTCACTGGGGTACGGGTTCCACACACACTGACTCTCACTGGGGTACGGGTTCCACACACACTGACTCTCACTGGGGTACGGGTCCCCACACCCTGACCCTCACTGGGGTACGGGTCCCACACACACTGACCCTCACTGGGGTACGGGTCCCACACACACTGACTCTCACTGGGGTACGGGTTCCACATACACTGACTCTCACTGGGGTACGGGTCCCACACACACTGACTCTCACTGGGGTACGGGTCCCACACACACTGACTCTCACTGGGGTACGGGTCCCACACACACTGACTCTCACTGGGGTACGGGTCCCACACACACTGACTCTCACTGGGGTACTGGTTCCACACACACTGACTCTCACTGGGGTACGGGTCCCACACACACTGACTCTCACTGGGGTACGGGTCCCACACACACTGACTCTCACTGGGGTACTGGTTCCACACACACTGACTCTCACTGGGGTACTGGTTCCACACACACTGACTCTCACTGGGGTACGGGTTCCACACACACTGACTCTCACTGGGGTACGGGTTCCACACACACTGACTCTCACTGGGGGTACGGGCTCACACACACTGACTCTCACTGGGGTACGGGTCCCACACACACTGACTCTCACTGGGGTACGGGTCCCACACACACTGACTCTCACTGGGGTACGGGTCCCACACACACTGACTCTCACTGGGGTACGGGTTCCACACACACTGACTCTCACTGGGGTACGGGTCCCACACACACTGACTCTCACTGGGGTACGGATCCCACACACACTGACTCACTGGGGTACGGGTCCCACACACACTGACTCTCACTGGGGTACGGGTCCCACACACACTGACTCTCACTGGGGTACGGATTCCACACACACTGACTCTCACTGGGGTACGGGTCCCACACACACTGACTCTCACTGGGGTACGGGTTCCACACACACTGACTCTCACTGGGGTACGGGTCCCACACACACTGACTCTCACTGGGGTACGGGTCCCACACACACTGTTAGCTCTGAGTTTGAGTTGATGGGGACTGTCGATTAATGATAGATTCTGTCTGAATTCTGCTCCGTGTTGTGGCCTGGTGTTAATCTGTAAGTGTCGGTTGCGTGTTAGCGACAACTTGACTGTTGACGGAATTTGCACAGTCACGGAGTCGCTGGCACTCTGAAATCTGCTTTGACAAGTGCAGAGTAATTTAATGACTCATTCCCTTTTAGGGTCCCTGCCCTCCGCCCGTCAGTCTTGTGAAGGCTTTGCCCAACGCACGGACTTTTTGATGTCTTGCCGACCAGCTCTAGGCGTTTCCAAGGCAGCTGATGACTACACCGTCCCTGTTTGGCTGGTTCCTCACTGCTATCTGCTGTCACCAGGCCACGCAGTTGTGGGTTATGTCACTCGAAGAGAGGGGCTGCATGGCCTCCTCCCGTTCCTGTGGAACAGGCTGGGGGAGAAGGGCTGAATGGCCCCCTCCTGTTCCTGTGGAACAGGCTGGGGGAGAGGGGCTGAATGGCCTCCTCCTGTTCCTGTGGAACAGGCTGGGGGAGAGGGGCTGAATGGCCTCCTTCTGTTCCTGTGGGATAGGCTCGAGGAGAGAGAGGGGCTGAATGGCCTCCTCCTGTTCCTGTGTGATAGGCTCGAGGAGAGAGAGGGGCTGAATGGCCTCCTCCTGTTCCTGTGTGATAGGCTCGAGGAGAGAGAGGGGCTGAATGGCCTCCTCCTGTTCCTGTGTAACAGGCTCAAGGAGAGAGAGGGGCTGAATGGCCTCCTCCTGTTCCTGTGTAACAGGCTCGAGGAGGGAGAGGGGCTGAATGGCCTCCTCCTGTTCCTGTGTGATAGGCTCGAGGAGAGAGAGGGGCTGAATGGCCTCCTCCTGTTCCTGCTCAAAAGGCTGGGGGAGAGGGGTTGAATCTGGGAGACTCTGTCCCTACCAATAAAAACACAGCAGCCAATTTACACACAGCAAGATCCCACACACAGCAATGTGATCATCACCCAGATCAGCTGTTTTTAGTGATGTTGGTTTGAGGGAGAAATATTGGCCCCAGGACACCGGGGAGACTCCCCCCCCCCCCCCCCCCCCCCACCCCACCCCCACCGCTCTTTGTACAATACTGGCCGTAGGATCTTTTACACCCACCCCGAGAGGGCAGACGGAGCCTCGGTTTAATGTCTCATCCTGAAAGTCAGCACCTCCCCGACAGTGCGGCGCTCCCTCAGCACTGACCCTCCCACAGTGCGGCGCTCCCTCAGCACTGACCCTCCCACAGTGCGGTGCTCCCTCAGCACTGACCCTCCCACAGTGCGGCGCTCTCTCGGCATCGACCCTCCCACAGTGCGGCGCTCCCTCGGCATCGACCCTCCCACAGTGCGGCGCTCCCTCAGCACTGACCCTCCCACAGTGCGGCGCTCCCTCAGCACTGACCCTCCCACAGTGCGGCGCTCCCTCGGCACTGACCCTCCCACAGTGCGGCGCTCCCTCGGCACTGACCCTCCCACAGTGCGGCGCTCCCTCAGCACTGACCCTCCCACAGTGCGGCGCTCCCTCAGCACTGACCCTCCCACAGTGCGGCGCTCCCTCAGCACTGACCCTCCCACAGTGCGGCGCTCCCTCAGCACTGACTCTCCCACAGTGCGGCGTTCCCTCAGCACTGACCCTCCCACAATGCGGCGCTCCCTCGGCACTGACCCTCCCACAGTGCGGCGCTCCCTCAGCACTGACCCTCCCACAGTGCGGCGCTCCCTCAGCACTGACCCTCCCACAGTGCGGCGCTCCCTCAGCACTGACCCTCCCACAGTGCGGCGCTCCCTCAGCACTGACCCTCCCACAGTGCGGCGCTCCCTCAGCACTGACTCTCCCACAGTGCGGCGTTCCCTCAGCACTGACCCTCCCACAGTGCGGCGCTCCCTCAGCACTGACCCTCCCACAGTGCGGCGCTCCCTCAGCACTGACCCTCCCACAGTGCGGCGTTCCCTCAGCACTGACCCTCCCACAGTGCAGCACTCCCTCAGGACTGACCCTCCCACAGTGCGGCGTTCCCTCAGCACTGACCCTCCCACAGTGCAGCACTCCCTCAGGACTGACCAAACATTTACCCTATCTAACCCCTGAAGAATCTTGCATTTATTTGTCATATATATTAATGATTTGGATGAGAATATATGGGGCATGGTTAGTAAGTTTGCAGATGACACCAAGATTGGTGGCATAGTGGACAGTGAAGAAGCTTGTCTCGGATTGCAACGGGATCTTGATCAATTGGGCCAGTGGGCTGACGAATGGCAGATGGAGTTTAATTTGGATAAATGCGAGGTGATGCATTTTGGTTGATCGAACCAGGGCAGGACTTACTCAGTTAATGATAGGGCGTTGGGGAGAGTTACAGAACAAAGGGATCTAGGGGTACATGTTCATAGCTCCTTGAAAGTGGAGTCACAGCTGGACAGAGCGGTGAAGAAGGCATTCGGCATGCTTGGTTTCATCGGTCAGAACATTGAATACAGTAGTTGGGACGTCTTGTTGAAGTTGTACAAGACATTGGTACGGCCACACTTGGAATACTTGTGTGCAATCTTGGTCACCCTATTATAGAAAGAATATTATTAAACTAGAAAGAGTGCAGAAAAGATTTACGAGGATGCTACCGGGACTTGATGGATTGAGTTATAAGGAGAGGCTGGATAGACTGGGAGTTTTTTCCCTGAAGAGCGTAGGAGGCTGAGGGGTGATCTTATAGAGGTCTATAAAATAATGAGGGGCACAGATCAGCTAGATAGTCAATATCTTTTCCCAAAGGTAGGGGAGTCTAAAACCAGACTGTGAGGCGGCCTGGTAGCACAGTGGTTAGCACTGCTGCTTCACAGCTCCAGGGACCTGGGTTCGATTCCCGGCTCGGGTCACTGTCTGTGTGGAGTTTGCACATTCTCCTCGTGTCTGCGTGTGTTTCCTCCGGGTGCTCCGGTTTCCTCCCACAGTCCAAAGATGTGCGGGTTAGGTTGATTGGCCATGATAAAATTGCCCTTAGTGTCCTGGGATGCGTAGGTTAGAGGGATTAGTGGGTAAATATGTAGGGATATGGGGGTAGGGCCTGGGTGGGATTGTGGTCGGTGCAGACTCGATGGGCCGAATGGCCTTTCTCTGTGCTGTCGGGTTTCTAATATTCCAGAGGGCATAGGTTTAAGGTGAGAGGGGAGAGTTACAAAAGGGTCCAGAGGGGCAATTGTTTCACACAGAGGGTGATGAGTGTCTGGAACGAGCTGCCAGAGGTAGTAGTAGAGGCGGGTACAATTTTGTCTTTTAAAAAGCATTTAGACAGTTACATGGGTACGATGGGTATAGAGGGATATGGGCCAAACGTGGGCAATTGGGACGAGCTTAGGGGTTTTAAAAAAAGGGGCGGCATGGACAAGTTGGGCCGAAGGGCCTGTTTCCATGCTGTCAACCTCGATGACTATTTTTCCAATCTTATCACCTCTCGTTCCTTCAAACTCCCAAGAAGTTCCGACCCAACCTGCTTCATCTTTCCTCTGCGCCACTCCCTCCGTTCCCGAGACCAGCGCGGTCCCCAGCGCCTCCCGGGGAGACCAGAACTGCGCACGGTGTGGTAACTGTGGCCTCACCAGTGCAGTCACCGCACCATCTCTGAACCCCGACCCCTGCGAACTGAAAAGCATTCGGACATTGCTGGCCTTTCTTCCTCGCCCAGTGACCGCTCTCGAGTGAGATGTCGCTGTGTGCAAGCTGCGAGCGATGCCCCACCAGGTTGAGCAGCTGGTGAGCGAGGGAGGGGTGCGGGTGACTGAGAGGGGGGGGGGGCCTTGCCTGGTTGTACAACCCCTCCCAACCCCTCAGTGAGAGGTGCCCACTGCGGCGCGGGTTTCGGGTGGAAGGGAGAGTTGCACCTTCCTTTCTCGTCGTCTCGTTTGTTCTAACACACCTTGTGTCTCTTTCTCAAACTTCCTCCCCCGCCAGGACCCCATGAGCAGAACACTGGTCACACTGCGAGTCGACCCGCAAGGATTCTTCCTGTATTGGACTGGACAGAACAACGTAAGTGAGGAACTTCAAACCCGGTGTTGTACCTGTCCTGGGAGTGTTTGATGGGGGACAGTGTAGAGGGAGCTTTACTCTGTATCTAACCCCGTGCTGTACCTGTCCTGGGAGTGTTTGATGGGGGACAGTGTAGAGGGAGCTTTACTCTGTATCTAACCCCGTGCTGTACCTGTCCTGGGAGTGTTTGATGGGGGACAGTGTAGAGGGAGCTTTACTCTGTATCTAACCCCGTGCTGTACCTGTCCTGGGAGTGTTTGATGGGGGACAGTGTAGAGGGAGCTTTACTCTGTATCTAACCCCGTGCTGTAGCTGTCCTGGGAGTGTTTGATGGGGGACAGTGTAGAGGGAGCTTTACTCTGTATCTAACCCCGTGCTGTACCTGTCCTGGGAGTGTTTGATGGGGGACAGTGTAGAGGGAGCTTTACTCTGTATCTAACCCCGTGCTGTACCTGTCCTGGGAGTGTTTGATGGGGGACAGTGTAGAGGGAGCTTTACTCTGTATCTAACCCCGTGCTGTACCTGTCCTGGGAGTGTTTGATGGGGGACAGTGTAGAGGGAGCTTTACTCTGTATCTAACCCCGTGCTGTACCTGTCCTGGGAGTGTTTGATGGGGGACAGTGTAGAGGGAGCTTTACTCTGTATCTAACCCCGTGCTGTACCTGTCCTGGGAGTGTTTGATGGGGACAGTGTAGAGGGAGCTTTACTCTGTATCTAACCCCGTGCTGTACCTGTCCTGGGAGTGTTTGATGGGGGACAGTGTAGAGGGAGCTTTACTCTGTATCTAACCCCGTGCTGTACCTGTCCTGGGAGTGTTTGATGGGGACAGTGTAGAGGGAGCTTTACTCTGTATCTAACCCCGTGCTGTACCTGTCCTGGGAGTGTTTGATGGGGGACAGTGTAGAGGGATCTTTACTCTGTATCTAACCCCATGCTGTCCCTGTCCTGGGAGTGTTTGATGGGGGACAGTGTAGAGGGAGCTTTACTCTGTATCTAACCCTGTGCTGTACTTGTCCTGGGAGTGTTTGATGGGGGACAGTGTAGAGGGAGCTTTACTCTGTATCTCACTCCGTGCTGTACCTGTCCTGGGAGTGTTTGATGGGGGACAGTGCAGAGGGAGCTTTACTCTGTATCTCACCCCATGCTGTCCCTGTCCTGGGAGTGTTTGATGGGGACAGTGCAGAGGGAGCTTTACTCTGTATCTAATCCCATGCTGTACCTGTCCTGGGAGCGTTTGATGGGGGCAGTGTAGAGGGAGCTTTACTCTGTATCTAACCCCATGCTGTCCCTGTCCTGGGAGTGTTTGATGGGGGCAGTGTAGAGGGAGCTTTACTCTGTATCTAACCCCGTGCTGTTCCTGTCCTGGGAGTATTAGATTTGATTTATTATTGTCACATGTATTGGGATACAGTGAAAAGTATTGTTTCTTGCGCGCTATACAGACAAAGCATACCGTTCATAAAGATGGAAAGGAGAGGGTGCAGAATGTAGTGTTACAGTCATAGCTAGGGTGTAGAGAAAGATCAACTTAGTGCGAGGTAGGTCCATTCAAAGGTCTGACAGCAGCAGGGAAGAAGCTGTTCTTGAGTCGGTCGGTACGTGACCTCAGACTTTTGCATCTTTTTCCCCGACGGAAGAAGGTGGAAGAGAGAATGTCCGGGATGCGTGGGGTCCTTAATTATGCCGGCTGCTTTTCCCCGAGGCAGAGGGAAGTGTAGACAGAGTCAATGGATGGGAGGCTGGTTTGCGTGATGGATTGGGCTACATTCACAACCCTTTTGTAGTTCCTTGCGGTCTTGGGCAGAGCAGGAGCCCCATACCAAGCTGTGATACAACCAGAAAGAATGCTTTCTATGGAGCCTCTGTCAAAGTTGGTGAGAGTCGTAGCGGACATGCCAAATTTCCTTAGTCTTCTGAGAAAGTAGAGGCGTTGGTGGGGCTTTCTTAACTATAGTGTCGGCATGGGGGGGGGACCAGGACAGGTTGTTGGTGATCTGGACACCTAAAAACTAGAAGCTCTCGACCATTTCAACTTTGTCCCCGTTGATGTAACACAGTGTAGTGGGGCATGTTCTCCTCTAAGCTTCCTGAAGTCGATGACAATCTCCTTCGTCTTGTTGACATTGAGGGAGAGATTATTGTTGCCGCACCAGTTCACCAGATTCTCTATCTCCTTCCTGTACTCTGTCTCGTCATTGTTTGAGATCCGACCCACTACGGTGGTGTCGTCAGCAAACTTGAAAATCGAGTTGGAGGGGAATTTGGCCGCACAGTGATAGGTGGATAAGGAGTACAGTAGGGGGCTGAGAACACAGCCTTGTGGGGCACCGGTGTTGAGGGAGATCGTGGAGGAGGTGTTGTTGTAGAGGGAGCTTTACTCTGAACAATGAATAAAGAAAACTACAGCACAAGAACAGGCCCTTCGGCTCTCCAAGCCTGCACCAACCATGCTGCCCCGTCTGAACTAAAACCCCCTACCCTTCCGGGGACCATGTCCCTCCATTCCCATCCTATTCATGTATTTGTCCAGATACCCCTTAAAACTCACTATCGTATCCGCTTCCACTACCTCCCCCGGCAGCGAGTTCCAGGCACCCACCACCCTCTGTGTAAAAAATCTGTCTCGTACATCTCCTTTAAACCTTGCCCCTCACACCTTAAACCTGTGCCCCCGAGTAATTGACTCTTCCACCCTGGGAAAAAGCTTCTGACTATCCACTCTGTCCATGCCCCTCATAATCTTGTAGACTTCTATCAGGTCGCCCCTCAACCTCCGTCGCTCCAGTGAGAACAAACCAAGTTTCTCCAACCTCTCCTCATAGCTAATGCCCTCCATGCCAGGCAACATCCTGGTAAATCGTTTCCGTACCCTCTCCAAAGCTTCCATATCCTTCTGGTAGTGCGGTGACCAGAATTGAACATCATATTCCAAGTGCGGCCTAACTAAGGTTCTATAAAGTTGCAACATGACTTGCCAATTTTTAAACTCAATGCCCCGGCCGATGAAGGCAAGCATGCCGTCTGCCTTCTTGACTACCTTCTCCACCTGCATTGCCACTTTCAGTGACCTGTGTACCTGTACACCCAGATCCCTCTGCCTATCAATACTCTTAAGGGTTCTGCCATTTACTGTGTATTTCCCATCTGTATTAGACCTTCCAAAATGCATTACCTCACATTTGTCCGTATTAAACTCCATCTGTCATCTCTCCACTGTATCTAACCCCGTGCTGTACCTGTCCTGGGAGTGTTTGATGGGGACAGTGTAGAGGGAGCTTTACTCTGTATCTAACCCTGTGCTGTACCGGTCCTGGGAGTGTTTGATGGGGGCAGTGTAGAGGGAGCTTTACTCTGTATCTAACCCCGTGCTGTACTTGTCCTGGGAGTGTTTGATGGGGGCAGTGTGGAATGGTGGGAGTTTGGATTTCGGCCCACTTTACCCGTTGAAGCCTAGACCATAGTTGGAACCTGCGCCATTCGCCCACACGTTGGCTGTTGAATTTTCTGTATTACAGGACACTTGGCATGGGATGGGATGTGGTTTATTATTGTCACATGTATTGGGATACAGTGAAAGGTATTGTTTCTTGCGCGCTATACAGACAGAGCATACCGTTCATAGAGAAGGAAAGGAGAGAGTGCAGAATGTAGTGTTACAGTCATAGCTAGGGTGTAGAGAAAGATCAACTTAATGCGAGGTAGGTCCATTCAAAAGTCTGACAGCAGCAGGGAAGAAGCTGTTCTTGAGTCGGTCGGTACGTTACCTCAGACCTTTGTATCTTCTTCCTAATGGAAGAAGGTGGAAGAGAGAATGTCTGGGGGTGCGAGGGGTCCTTGATTATGCTGGCTGCTTTTCCCCGAGGCAGCGGGAAGTGTAGACAGAGTCAATGGATGGGAGGCTGGTTTGCGTGATGGATTGGGCTACATTCACGACCTTTTGTAGTTCTTTGAAGTCTTGGGCAGAGCAGGAGCCCCATACCAAGCTGTGGTACAACCAGAAAGAATGCTTTCTATGGTGCATCTGTAAAAGATGTTGAGAGTCGTAGCTGACATGCCAAATTTCCTTAGTCTTCTGAGAAAGTAGAGGTAGAACCATAGAAAATTACAGCTCAGAAACAGGCCTTTTGGCCCTTCTTGTCTGTGCCGAACCATTTTTTGCCTAGTCCCACTGACCTGCACTTGGACCATATCCCTCCACACCCCTCTCATCCATGAACCCGTCCAAGTATTTCTTAAATGTTAAAAGTGACCCCGCATTTACCACTTTATCCGGCAGCTCATTCCACACTCCCACCACTCACTGTGTGAAGAAGCCCCCCCTAATATTCCCTTTAAACTTTTCTCCTTTCACCCTTAACCCATGCCCTCTGGTTTTTTTCTCCCCTAGCCTCAGTGGAAAAAGCCTGCTTGCATTCACCCTATCTATACCCATCAAAATCTTATACACCTCTATCAAATCTCCCCTCAATCTTCTACGCTCCAGGGAATAAAGTCCCAACCTATTCAATCTCTCTCTGTAACTCAGCTTCTCACGTCCCGGCAACATCCTTGTGAACCTTCTCTGCACTCTTTCAACCTTATTTACATCCTTCCTGTAACTAGGTGACCAAAACTGTACACACTACTCCAAATTTGGCCTCACCAATGCCTTATATAACCTTAACATAACACTCCAACTTTTAGACTTGATACTCCGAATTATAAAGGCCAATGTACCAAAGGCACTCTTTACGACCCTATCCACCTGTGACGTCACTTTTAGGGAATTCTGTACATGTATTCCCAGATCCCTCTGTTCAACTGCACTCTTCAGAGTCCCACCATTTACCCTGTACGTTCTACTTTGGTTTGTCCTTCCAATGTGCAATATCTCACACTTGTCTGCGTTAAATTCCATTTGCCATTTTTCAGCCCATTTTTCTAGTTGGTCCAAATCCCTCTGCAAGCTTTGAAAACCTTCCTCACTGTCCACTACACCTCCAATCTTTGTATCATCAGCAAACTTGCTGATCCAATTTACCACATTATCATCCAGATCATTGATATAGATGACAAACAACAATGGACCCAACACCGATCCCTGCGGCACACCACTAGTCACAGGCCTCCACTCAGAGAAGCAATCCTCCACAACCACTCTCTGGCTTCTTCCATTGAAAGAAGTTTAACAACACCAGGTTAAAGTCCAACAGGTTTATTTGGTAGCAAAAGCCACACAAGCTTTCGAGGCTCTGAGCCCCTTCCATTGAGCCAGTGTCTAATCCAATTTACTACCTCTCCATGAATACCTAGCGACTGAACCTTCCTAACTAACCTCCCATGAGGGACCTTGTCAAAGGCCTTGCTGAAATCCAGGTAGACAACATCCACCGCCTTCCCTTCATCCACTTTCCTTGCAACCTCCTCGAAAAACTCTAATAGATTGGTCAAACATGACCTACCACGCACAAAGCCATGTTGACTCTCCCTAATAAGTCCCTGTCTATCCAAGTATTTGTAGATCCTATCCCTTATCACACCTTCCAATAACTTGCCCACCACCGACGTCAAACTTACTGGCCTATAATTTCCCGGATTTCTTTTGGAACCTTTTTTAAACAACGGAACAACATGAGCCACCCTCCAATCATCCGGCACCTCCCCCGTGAATACTGACATTTTAAATATGTCTGCCAGGGCCCCTGCAAGTTCAACACTAGCTTCCCTCAAGGTCCGTGGGAATACCCTGTCTGGTCCTGGGGATTTATCCACTCTGATTTGCCTCAAGACAGCGAGCACCTCCTCCCCTTTAATCTGTAAAGGTTCCATGACCTCCCTACCTGTTTGCCCTCTTTCCGTAGACTCCATGCCCGTTTCCTCAGTAAATACGGATGCAAAAACACCATTTAGTGTCTCCCCCATCTCTTTTGGTTCCATACACAGTCTACCACTCTGGTCTTCAAGAGGACCAATTTTATCCCTCACTATCCTTTTGCTCCTAACATACCCATAGAAGCTCTTTGGATTTTCCTTCACTCTGTCTGCCAAAGCAACCTCATGTCTTCTTTTAGCCCTCCTGATTTCCCTCTTAAGTAGCTTCTTGCACTTTTTATACTCCTCGAGCATCTGATCTGTTCCTTGCTGCCTGTACATTTCATACAACTCTCTCTTCCTCTTAATCAGTGTTACAATCTCCCTCGAGAACAAAGGTTCCTTATTCCTATTTACTTTGCCTTTAATCCTGACAGGGACATACAAACTCTGCACTCTCAAAATTTCTCCTTTGAAGGCCTCCCACTTTCCATTTACATCCTTACCAGAGAACAGCCTGTGCCAATCCACACTTCCCAGATCCCTTCTCATTTAATCAAATTTGGCCTTTTTCCAGTTCAGAACTTCAACCCGAGGACCAGATCTATCCTTCTCCATGATCAGGTTGAAACTAATGGCATTATGATCATTGGATCCAAAGTGTTCCCTCACACTCACATCCATCACCTGCCCTAACTCATTTCCCAACAGGAGATCCAATATCGCATCCTCTCTAGTTGGCACCTCTGTATACTGATGTAGAAAATTCTCCTGAAAAACATTTTACAAACTCTACCCCGTCTAAACCTTTAACAGTATGCGAGTCCCAATCTATATGTGGAAAATTAAAATCCCCTACTATCACAACTTTGTGTTTCTTGCAGTTGTCAGCTATCTGTCCGCTGATTTGCTCCTCCAATTCTCGCTGACTATTGGGTGGTCTATAATACAACCCCATTAATGTGGTCATACCTTTCCTGTTTCTCAGCTCCACCCATAGGGCCTCTGTAGACAAGCTCCCTTGTTGGTGGGGCTTTCTTAACTATAGTGTCAGCATGGGGGGGACCAGGACAGGTTGTTAGTGATCTGGACACCTAAAAACTTGCAGCTCTCGACCCTTTCTACTTTGTCCCCGTTGATGCAGACAGGGGCATGTTCTCCTTTACGCTTCCTGAAGTCAATGACAATCTCCTTCATTTAGTTGACATTGAGGGAGAGATTATTGTTGCCTCACCAGATTCTCTGTCTCATTCCTGTACTCTGTCTCGTCATTGTTTGAGATCCGACCCACTACGGTGGTGTCGTCAGCAAACTTAAAAATGGAGTTGGAGGGGAATTTGGCCGCACAGTGATCGGTGTATAAGGAGTACAGTAGGGGGCTGAGAACACAGTCTTGTGGGGCACGGGTGTTGAGGGTGATCATGGGGGAGGTGTTGTTGCCTATCCTTACTGATTGTGGTCTGTGAGTTAGGGAGTTCAGGATCCAGTCGCAGAGGGAGCAGCCGAGGCCCAGGACACGGAGTTTGGAGATGAGTTTTGTGGGAATAATGGTGTTGAAGGCTGAGCTGTAGCCAATGAATAGGTGTCGAACAAGTCCTCCTTTGGTTCTGAAGCAGTTAGGGACATCCCTGAGGTGGCGGCATGGTGCTGGGGTCAAGGGCAGCCCCTCCCCGCGGCCTTCGACCCCGGGCCTGGTTCCTGCCGGAGCCTGAGAAGTTTGGTTGCTATGGGTGACTCTCGCTCTGTAGCGAGCTGCCCTCTTGCGATGTGGCCCGTCACTGTGACATGGGGCACGGGAGGTTGCAAAGCGGCCCTTCGCGTTTCGCAAACAGGAACAAGGCAGATTGCGACAGGATCGAGTGTGAATTTATTAATTTTTTTACTCTCGGGGAATACAGGTTTGCTGACGTCTGCGCTGTAATTGAGCGAAGCCTGCCTCTTCATGCATTACCCATGTGGTCTGTACCCTGCTTATTCAGCAGGGCAAGGATCCCTAACTGTGTAAAACATAGCAGATAGGAGCTGGAGGAGGCCATTCGGCCCTTCGAGCCTGCTCCCCCATTCATCACCATCATGGCTCATCACCCAACTTGATCGCCTCATCCTGCTTTCCCCCCATAACCTCTGATCAGAACATTGAGTACAGGAGTTGGGACGTCTTGTTGAAGTTGTACAAGACATTGGTAAGGCCACACTTGGAATACTGTGTGTACAGTTCTGGTCACCCTATTATAGAAAGGATATTACTAAACTAGAAAGAGTGCAGAAAAGATTTACTAGGATGCTACCGGGACTTGATGGTTTGAGTTATAAGGAGAGGCTGGATAGACTGGGACTTTTTTCTCTGGAGCGTACGAGGCTGAGGGGTGATCTTATAGAGGTCTATAAAATAATGAGGGGCACAGATCAGCTAGAGAGTCAATATCTTTTCCCAAAGGTAGGGGAGTCTAAAACTAGAGGGCATAGGTTTAAGGTGAGAGGGGAGAGATACAAAAGGGTCCAGAGGGGCAATTTTTTCACACGGAGGGTGGTGAGTGTCTGGAACGAGCTGCCAGAGGTAGTAGTAGAGGCGGGTACAATTTTGTCTTTTAAAAAGCGTTTAGACAGTTACATGGGTACGATGGGTATAGAGGGATATGGGCCAAACGCGGGCAATTGGGATTAGCTTAGGGGTTA
>NW_027593455.1:22500-32104 GCF_964213995.1 Mustelus asterias
CCGTCTCTCTGTCTCCGTCTCTCTGTCTCCGTCTCTCTGTCTCCGTCTCTCTGTCTCCGTCTCTCTGTCTCCGTCTCTCTGTCTCCGTCTCTCTGTCTCCGTCTCTCTGTCTCCGTCTCTCTGTCTCCGTCTCTCTGTCTCCGTCTCTCTGTCTCCGTCTCTCTGTCTCCGTCTCTCTGTCTCCGTCTCTCTGTCTCCGTCTCTCTGTCTCCGTCTCTCTGTCTCCGTCTCTCTGTCTCCGTCTCTCTGTCTCCGTCTCTCTGTCTCCGTCTCTCTGTCTCCGTCTCTCTGTCTCCGTCTCTCTGTCTCCGTCTCTCTGTCTCCGTCTCTCTGTCTCCGTCTCTCTGTCTCCGTCTCTCTGTCTCCGTCTCTCTGTCTCCGTCTCTCTGTCTCCGTCTCTCTGTCTCCGTCTCTCTGTCTCCGTCTCTCTGTCTCCGTCTCTCTGTCTCCGTCTCTCTGTCTCCGTCTCTCTGTCTCCGTCTCTCTGTCTCCGTCTCTCTGTCTCCGTCTCTCTGTCTCCGTCTCTCTGTCTCCGTCTCTCTGTCTCCGTCTCTCTGTCTCCGTCTCTCTGTCTCCGTCTCTCTGTCTCCGTCTCTCTGTCTCCGTCTCTCTGTCTCCGTCTCTCTGTCTCCGTCTCTCTGTCTCCGTCTCTCTGTCTCCGTCTCTCTGTCTCCGTCTCTCTGTCTCCGTCTCTCTGTCTCCGTCTCTCTGTCTCCGTCTCTCTGTCTCCGTCTCTCTGTCTCCGTCTCTCTGTCTCCGTCTCTCTGTCTCCGTCTCTCTGTCTCCGTCTCTCTGTCTCCGTCTCTCTGTCTCCGTCTCTCTGTCTCCGTCTCTCTGTCTCCGTCTCTCTGTCTCCGTCTCTCTGTCTCCGTCTCTCTGTCTCCGTCTCTCTGTCTCCGTCTCTCTGTCTCCGTCTCTCTGTCTCCGTCTCTCTGTCTCCGTCTCTCTGTCTCCGTCTCTCTGTCTCCGTCTCTCTGTCTCCGTCTCTCTGTCTCCGTCTCTCTGTCTCCGTCTCTCTGTCTCCGTCTCTCTGTCTCCGTCTCTCTGTCTCCGTCTCTCTGTCTCCGTCTCTCTGTCTCCGTCTCTCTGTCTCCGTCTCTCTGTCTCCGTCTCTCTGTCTCCGTCTCTCTGTCTCCGTCTCTCTGTCTCCGTCTCTCTGTCTCCGTCTCTCTGTCTCCGTCTCTCTGTCTCCGTCTCTCTGTCTCCGTCTCTCTGTCTCCGTCTCTCTGTCTCCGTCTCTCTGTCTCCGTCTCTCTGTCTCCGTCTCTCTGTCTCCGTCTCTCTGTCTCCGTCTCTCTGTCTCCGTCTCTCTGTCTCCGTCTCTCTGTCTCCGTCTCTCTGTCTCCGTCTCTCTGTCTCCGTCTCTCTGTCTCCGTCTCTCTGTCTCCGTCTCTCTGTCTCCGTCTCTCTGTCTCCGTCTCTCTGTCTCCGTCTCTCTGTCTCCGTCTCTCTGTCTCCGTCTCTCTGTCTCCGTCTCTCTGTCTCCGTCTCTCTGTCTCCGTCTCTCTGTCTCCGTCTCTCTGTCTCCGTCTCTCTGTCTCCGTCTCTCTGTCTCCGTCTCTCTGTCTCCGTCTCTCTGTCTCCGTCTCTCTGTCTCCGTCTCTCTGTCTCCGTCTCTCTGTCTCCGTCTCTCTGTCTCCGTCTCTCTGTCTCCGTCTCTCTGTCTCCGTCTCTCTGTCTCCGTCTCTCTGTCTCCGTCTCTCTGTCTCCGTCTCTCTGTCTCCGTCTCTCTGTCTCCGTCTCTCTGTCTCCGTCTCTCTGTCTCCGTCTCTCTGTCTCCGTCTCTCTGTCTCCGTCTCTCTGTCTCCGTCTCTCTGTCTCCGTCTCTCTGTCTCCGTCTCTCTGTCTCCGTCTCTCTGTCTCCGTCTCTCTGTCTCCGTCTCTCTCTGTCTCCGTCTCTCTGTCTCCGTCTCTCTGTCTCCGTCTCTCTGTCTCCGTCTCTCTGTCTCCGTCTCTCTGTCTCCGTCTCTCTGTCTCCGTCTCTCTGTCTCCGTCTCTCTGTCTCCGTCTCTCTGTCTCCGTCTCTCTGTCTCCGTCTCTCTGTCTCCGTCTCTCTGTCTCCGTCTCTCTGTCTCCGTCTCTCTGTCTCCGTCTCTCTGTCTCCGTCTCTCTGTCTCCGTCTCTCTGTCTCCGTCTCTCTGTCTCCGTCTCTCTGTCTCCGTCTCTCTGTCTCCGTCTCTCTGTCTCCGTCTCTCTGTCTCCGTCTCTCTGTCTCCGTCTCTCTGTCTCCGTCTCTCTGTCTCCGTCTCTCTGTCTCCGTCTCTCTGTCTCCGTCTCTCTGTCTCCGTCTCTCTGTCTCCGTCTCTCTGTCTCCGTCTCTCTGTCTCCGTCTCTCTGTCTCCGTCTCTCTGTCTCCGTCTCTCTGTCTCCGTCTCTCTGTCTCCGTCTCTCTGTCTCCGTCTCTCTGTCTCCGTCTCTCTGTCTCCGTCTCTCTGTCTCCGTCTCTCTGTCTCCGTCTCTCTGTCTCCGTCTCTCTGTCTCCGTCTCTCTGTCTCCGTCTCTCTGTCTCCGTCTCTCTGTCTCCGTCTCTCTGTCTCCGTCTCTCTGTCTCCGTCTCTCTGTCTCCGTCTCTCTGTCTCCGTCTCTCTGTCTCCGTCTCTCTGTCTCCGTCTCTCTGTCTCCGTCTCTCTGTCTCCGTCTCTCTGTCTCCGTCTCTCTGTCTCCGTCTCTCTGTCTCCGTCTCTCTGTCTCCGTCTCTCTGTCTCCGTCTCTCTGTCTCCGTCTCTCTGTCTCCGTCTCTCTGTCTCCGTCTCTCTGTCTCCGTCTCTCTGTCTCCGTCTCTCTGTCTCCGTCTCTCTGTCTCCGTCTCTCTGTCTCCGTCTCTCTGTCTCCGTCTCTCTGTCTCCGTCTCTCTGTCTCCGTCTCTCTGTCTCCGTCTCTCTGTCTCCGTCTCTCTGTCTCCGTCTCTCTGTCTCCGTCTCTCTGTCTCCGTCTCTCTGTCTCCGTCTCTCTGTCTCCGTCTCTCTGTCTCCGTCTCTCTGTCTCCGTCTCTCTGTCTCCGTCTCTCTGTCTCCGTCTCTCTGTCTCCGTCTCTCTGTCTCCGTCTCTCTGTCTCCGTCTCTCTGTCTCCGTCTCTCTGTCTCCGTCTCTCTGTCTCCGTCTCTCTGTCTCCGTCTCTCTGTCTCCGTCTCTCTGTCTCCGTCTCTCTGTCTCCGTCTCTCTGTCTCCGTCTCTCTGTCTCCGTCTCTCTGTCTCCGTCTCTCTGTCTCCGTCTCTCTGTCTCCGTCTCTCTGTCTCCGTCTCTCTGTCTCCGTCTCTCTGTCTCCGTCTCTCTGTCTCCGTCTCTCTGTCTCCGTCTCTCTGTCTCCGTCTCTCTGTCTCCGTCTCTCTGTCTCCGTCTCTCTGTCTCCGTCTCTCTGTCTCCGTCTCTCTGTCTCCGTCTCTCTGTCTCCGTCTCTCTGTCTCCGTCTCTCTGTCTCCGTCTCTCTGTCTCCGTCTCTCTGTCTCCGTCTCTCTGTCTCCGTCTCTCTGTCTCCGTCTCTCTGTCTCCGTCTCTCTGTCTCCGTCTCTCTGTCTCCGTCTCTCTGTCTCCGTCTCTCTGTCTCCGTCTCTCTGTCTCCGTCTCTCTGTCTCCGTCTCTCTGTCTCCGTCTCTCTGTCTCCGTCTCTCTGTCTCCGTCTCTCTGTCTCCGTCTCTCTGTCTCCGTCTCTCTGTCTCCGTCTCTCTGTCTCCGTCTCTCTGTCTCCGTCTCTCTGTCTCCGTCTCTCTGTCTCCGTCTCTCTGTCTCCGTCTCTCTGTCTCCGTCTCTCTGTCTCCGTCTCTCTGTCTCCGTCTCTCTGTCTCCGTCTCTCTGTCTCCGTCTCTCTGTCTCCGTCTCTCTGTCTCCGTCTCTCTGTCTCCGTCTCTCTGTCTCCGTCTCTCTGTCTCCGTCTCTCTGTCTCCGTCTCTCTGTCTCCGTCTCTCTGTCTCCGTCTCTCTGTCTCCGTCTCTCTGTCTCCGTCTCTCTGTCTCCGTCTCTCTGTCTCCGTCTCTCTGTCTCCGTCTCTCTGTCTCCGTCTCTCTGTCTCCGTCTCTCTGTCTCCGTCTCTCTGTCTCCGTCTCTCTGTCTCCGTCTCTCTGTCTCCGTCTCTCTGTCTCCGTCTCTCTGTCTCCGTCTCTCTGTCTCCGTCTCTCTGTCTCCGTCTCTCTGTCTCCGTCTCTCTGTCTCCGTCTCTCTGTCTCCGTCTCTCTGTCTCCGTCTCTCTGTCTCCGTCTCTCTGTCTCCGTCTCTCTGTCTCCGTCTCTCTGTCTCCGTCTCTCTGTCTCCGTCTCTCTGTCTCCGTCTCTCTGTCTCCGTCTCTCTGTCTCCGTCTCTCTGTCTCCGTCTCTCTGTCTCCGTCTCTCTGTCTCCGTCTCTCTGTCTCCGTCTCTCTGTCTCCGTCTCTCTGTCTCCGTCTCTCTGTCTCCGTCTCTCTGTCTCCGTCTCTCTGTCTCCGTCTCTCTGTCTCCGTCTCTCTGTCTCCGTCTCTCTGTCTCCGTCTCTCTGTCTCCGTCTCTCTGTCTCCGTCTCTCTGTCTCCGTCTCTCTGTCTCCGTCTCTCTGTCTCCGTCTCTCTGTCTCCGTCTCTCTGTCTCCGTCTCTCTGTCTCCGTCTCTCTGTCTCCGTCTCTCTGTCTCCGTCTCTCTGTCTCCGTCTCTCTGTCTCCGTCTCTCTGTCTCCGTCTCTCTGTCTCCGTCTCTCTGTCTCCGTCTCTCTGTCTCCGTCTCTCTGTCTCCGTCTCTCTGTCTCCGTCTCTCTGTCTCCGTCTCTCTGTCTCCGTCTCTCTGTCTCCGTCTCTCTGTCTCCGTCTCTCTGTCTCCGTCTCTCTGTCTCCGTCTCTCTGTCTCCGTCTCTCTGTCTCCGTCTCTCTGTCTCCGTCTCTCTGTCTCCGTCTCTCTGTCTCCGTCTCTCTGTCTCCGTCTCTCTGTCTCCGTCTCTCTGTCTCCGTCTCTCTGTCTCCGTCTCTCTGTCTCCGTCTCTCTGTCTCCGTCTCTCTCTGTCTCCGTCTCTCTGTCTCCGTCTCTCTGTCTCCGTCTCTCTGTCTCCGTCTCTCTGTCTCCGTCTCTCTGTCTCCGTCTCTCTGTCTCCGTCTCTCTGTCTCCGTCTCTCTGTCTCCGTCTCTCTGTCTCCGTCTCTCTGTCTCCGTCTCTCTGTCTCCGTCTCTCTGTCTCCGTCTCTCTGTCTCCGTCTCTCTGTCTCCGTCTCTCTGTCTCCGTCTCTCTGTCTCCGTCTCTCTGTCTCCGTCTCTCTGTCTCCGTCTCTCTGTCTCCGTCTCTCTGTCTCCGTCTCTCTGTCTCCGTCTCTCTGTCTCCGTCTCTCTGTCTCCGTCTCTCTGTCTCCGTCTCTCTGTCTCCGTCTCTCTGTCTCCGTCTCTCTGTCTCCGTCTCTCTGTCTCCGTCTCTCTGTCTCCGTCTCTCTGTCTCCGTCTCTCTGTCTCCGTCTCTCTGTCTCCGTCTCTCTGTCTCCGTCTCTCTGTCTCCGTCTCTCTGTCTCCGTCTCTCTGTCTCCGTCTCTCTGTCTCCGTCTCTCTGTCTCCGTCTCTCTGTCTCCGTCTCTCTGTCTCCGTCTCTCTGTCTCCGTCTCTCTGTCTCCGTCTCTCTGTCTCCGTCTCTCTGTCTCCGTCTCTCTGTCTCCGTCTCTCTGTCTCCGTCTCTCTGTCTCCGTCTCTCTGTCTCCGTCTCTCTGTCTCCGTCTCTCTGTCTCCGTCTCTCTGTCTCCGTCTCTCTGTCTCCGTCTCTCTGTCTCCGTCTCTCTGTCTCCGTCTCTCTGTCTCCGTCTCTCTGTCTCCGTCTCTCTGTCTCCGTCTCTCTGTCTCCGTCTCTCTGTCTCCGTCTCTCTGTCTCCGTCTCTCTGTCTCCGTCTCTCTGTCTCCGTCTCTCTGTCTCCGTCTCTCTGTCTCCGTCTCTCTGTCTCCGTCTCTCTGTCTCCGTCTCTCTGTCTCCGTCTCTCTGTCTCCGTCTCTCTGTCTCCGTCTCTCTGTCTCCGTCTCTCTGTCTCCGTCTCTCTGTCTCCGTCTCTCTGTCTCCGTCTCTCTGTCTCCGTCTCTCTGTCTCCGTCTCTCTGTCTCCGTCTCTCTGTCTCCGTCTCTCTGTCTCCGTCTCTCTGTCTCCGTCTCTCTGTCTCCGTCTCTCTGTCTCCGTCTCTCTGTCTCCGTCTCTCTGTCTCCGTCTCTCTGTCTCCGTCTCTCTGTCTCCGTCTCTCTGTCTCCGTCTCTCTGTCTCCGTCTCTCTGTCTCCGTCTCTCTGTCTCCGTCTCTCTGTCTCCGTCTCTCTGTCTCCGTCTCTCTGTCTCCGTCTCTCTGTCTCCGTCTCTCTGTCTCCGTCTCTCTGTCTCCGTCTCTCTGTCTCCGTCTCTCTGTCTCCGTCTCTCTGTCTCCGTCTCTCTGTCTCCGTCTCTCTGTCTCCGTCTCTCTGTCTCCGTCTCTCTGTCTCCGTCTCTCTGTCTCCGTCTCTCTGTCTCCGTCTCTCTGTCTCCGTCTCTCTGTCTCCGTCTCTCTGTCTCCGTCTCTCTGTCTCCGTCTCTCTGTCTCCGTCTCTCTGTCTCCGTCTCTCTGTCTCCGTCTCTCTGTCTCCGTCTCTCTGTCTCCGTCTCTCTGTCTCCGTCTCTCTGTCTCCGTCTCTCTGTCTCCGTCTCTCTGTCTCCGTCTCTCTGTCTCCGTCTCTCTGTCTCCGTCTCTCTGTCTCCGTCTCTCTGTCTCCGTCTCTCTGTCTCCGTCTCTCTGTCTCCGTCTCTCTGTCTCCGTCTCTCTGTCTCCGTCTCTCTGTCTCCGTCTCTCTGTCTCCGTCTCTCTGTCTCCGTCTCTCTGTCTCCGTCTCTCTGTCTCCGTCTCTCTGTCTCCGTCTCTCTGTCTCCGTCTCTCTGTCTCCGTCTCTCTGTCTCCGTCTCTCTGTCTCCGTCTCTCTGTCTCCGTCTCTCTGTCTCCGTCTCTCTGTCTCCGTCTCTCTGTCTCCGTCTCTCTGTCTCCGTCTCTCTGTCTCCGTCTCTCTGTCTCCGTCTCTCTGTCTCCGTCTCTCTGTCTCCGTCTCTCTGTCTCCGTCTCTCTGTCTCCGTCTCTCTGTCTCCGTCTCTCTGTCTCCGTCTCTCTGTCTCCGTCTCTCTGTCTCCGTCTCTCTGTCTCCGTCTCTCTGTCTCCGTCTCTCTGTCTCCGTCTCTCTGTCTCCGTCTCTCTGTCTCCGTCTCTCTGTCTCCGTCTCTCTGTCTCCGTCTCTCTGTCTCCGTCTCTCTGTCTCCGTCTCTCTGTCTCCGTCTCTCTGTCTCCGTCTCTCTGTCTCCGTCTCTCTGTCTCCGTCTCTCTGTCTCCGTCTCTCTGTCTCCGTCTCTCTGTCTCCGTCTCTCTGTCTCCGTCTCTCTGTCTCCGTCTCTCTGTCTCCGTCTCTCTGTCTCCGTCTCTCTGTCTCCGTCTCTCTGTCTCCGTCTCTCTGTCTCCGTCTCTCTGTCTCCGTCTCTCTGTCTCCGTCTCTCTGTCTCCGTCTCTCTGTCTCCGTCTCTCTGTCTCCGTCTCTCTGTCTCCGTCTCTCTGTCTCCGTCTCTCTGTCTCCGTCTCTCTGTCTCCGTCTCTCTGTCTCCGTCTCTCTGTCTCCGTCTCTCTGTCTCCGTCTCTCTGTCTCCGTCTCTCTGTCTCCGTCTCTCTGTCTCCGTCTCTCTGTCTCCGTCTCTCTGTCTCCGTCTCTCTGTCTCCGTCTCTCTGTCTCCGTCTCTCTGTCTCCGTCTCTCTGTCTCCGTCTCTCTGTCTCCGTCTCTCTGTCTCCGTCTCTCTGTCTCCGTCTCTCTGTCTCCGTCTCTCTGTCTCCGTCTCTCTGTCTCCGTCTCTCTGTCTCCGTCTCTCTGTCTCCGTCTCTCTGTCTCCGTCTCTCTGTCTCCGTCTCTCTGTCTCCGTCTCTCTGTCTCCGTCTCTCTGTCTCCGTCTCTCTGTCTCCGTCTCTCTGTCTCCGTCTCTCTGTCTCCGTCTCTCTGTCTCCGTCTCTCTGTCTCCGTCTCTCTGTCTCCGTCTCTCTGTCTCCGTCTCTCTGTCTCCGTCTCTCTGTCTCCGTCTCTCTGTCTCCGTCTCTCTGTCTCCGTCTCTCTGTCTCCGTCTCTCTGTCTCCGTCTCTCTGTCTCCGTCTCTCTGTCTCCGTCTCTCTGTCTCCGTCTCTCTGTCTCCGTCTCTCTGTCCCGTCTCCGTCTCTCTGTCTCCGTCTCTCTGTCTCCGTCTCTCTGTCTCCGTCTCTCTGTCTCCGTCTCTCTGTCTCCGTCTCTCTGTCTCCGTCTCTCTGTCTCCGTCTCTCTGTCTCCGTCTCTCTGTCTCCGTCTCTCTGTCTCCGTCTCTCTGTCTCCGTCTCTCTGTCTCCGTCTCTCTGTCTCCGTCTCTCTGTCTCCGTCTCTCTGTCTCCGTCTCTCTGTCTCCGTCTCTCTGTCTCCGTCTCTCTGTCTCCGTCTCTCTGTCTCCGTCTCTCTGTCTCCGTCTCTCTGTCTCCGTCTCTCTGTCTCCGTCTCTCTGTCTCCGTCTCTCTGTCTCCGTCTCTCTGTCTCCGTCTCTCTGTCTCCGTCTCTCTGTCTCCGTCTCTCTGTCTCCGTCTCTCTGTCTCCGTCTCTCTGTCTCCGTCTCTCTGTCTCCGTCTCTCTGTCTCCGTCTCTCTGTCTCCGTCTCTCTGTCTCCGTCTCTCTGTCTCCGTCTCTCTGTCTCCGTCTCTCTGTCTCCGTCTCTCTGTCTCCGTCTCTCTGTCTCCGTCTCTCTGTCTCCGTCTCTCTGTCTCCGTCTCTCTGTCTCCGTCTCTCTGTCTCCGTCTCTCTGTCTCCGTCTCTCTGTCTCCGTCTCTCTGTCTCCGTCTCTCTGTCTCCGTCTCTCTGTCTCCGTCTCTCTGTCTCCGTCTCTCTGTCTCCGTCTCTCTGTCTCCGTCTCTCTGTCTCCGTCTCTCTGTCTCCGTCTCTCTGTCTCCGTCTCTCTGTCTCCGTCTCTCTGTCTCCGTCTCTCTGTCTCCGTCTCTCTGTCTCCGTCTCTCTGTCTCCGTCTCTCTGTCTCCGTCTCTCTGTCTCCGTCTCTCTGTCTCCGTCTCTCTGTCTCCGTCTCTCTGTCTCCGTCTCTCTGTCTCCGTCTCTCTGTCTCCGTCTCTCTGTCTCCGTCTCTCTGTCTCCGTCTCTCTGTCTCCGTCTCTCTGTCTCCGTCTCTCTGTCTCCGTCTCTCTGTCTCCGTCTCTCTGTCTCCGTCTCTCTGTCTCCGTCTCTCTGTCTCCGTCTCTCTGTCTCCGTCTCTCTGTCTCCGTCTCTCTGTCTCCGTCTCTCTGTCTCCGTCTCTCTGTCTCCGTCTCTCTGTCTCCGTCTCTCTGTCTCCGTCTCTCTGTCTCCGTCTCTCTGTCTCCGTCTCTCTGTCTCCGTCTCTCTGTCTCCGTCTCTCTGTCTCCGTCTCTCTGTCTCCGTCTCTCTGTCTCCGTCTCTCTGTCTCCGTCTCTCTGTCTCCGTCTCTCTGTCTCCGTCTCTCTGTCTCCGTCTCTCTGTCTCCGTCTCTCTGTCTCCGTCTCTCTGTCTCCGTCTCTCTGTCTCCGTCTCTCTGTCTCCGTCTCTCTGTCTCCGTCTCTCTGTCTCCGTCTCTCTGTCTCCGTCTCTCTGTCTCCGTCTCTCTGTCTCCGTCTCTCTGTCTCCGTCTCTCTGTCTCCGTCTCTCTGTCTCCGTC
>NW_027593456.1:0-32045 GCF_964213995.1 Mustelus asterias
AAACACTCCCAGGACAGGTACAGCACGGGGTTAGATACAGAGTAAAACTCCCTCTACACTGTCCCCATCAAACACCCCCAGGACAGGTACAGCATGGGGTTAGATACAGAGTAAAGCTCCCTCTACACTGTCCCCTCATCAAACACTCCCAGGACAGGTACAGCACGGGGTTAGATACAGAGTAAAGCTCCCTCTACACTGTCCCCATCAAACACTCCCAGGACAGGTACAGCACGGGGTTAGATACAGAGTAAAGCTCCCTCTACACTGTCCCCATCAAACACTCCCGGGACAGGTACAGCACGGGGTTAGATACAGAGTAAAGCTCCCTCTACACTGTCCCCCATCAAACACTCCCAGGACAGGTACAGCACGGGGTTAGATACAGAGTAAAGCTCTCTCTACACTGTCCCCCATCAAACACTCCCAGGACAGGTACAGCACGGGGTTAGATACAGAGTAAAGCTCCCTCTACACTGTCCCCCATCAAACACTCCCAGGACAGGTACAGCACGGGGTTAGATACAGAGTAAAGCTCCCTCTACACTGTCCCCCATCAAACACTCCCAGGACAGGTACAGCACGGGGTTAGATACAGAGTAAAGCTCTCTCTACACTGTCCCCCATCAAACACTCCCAGGACAGGTACAGCACGGGGTTAGATACAGAGTAAAGCTCCCTCTACACTGTCCCCCATCAAACACTCCCAGGACAGGTACAGCACGGGGTTAGATACAGAGTAAAGCTCCCTCTACACTGTCCCCATCAAACACTCCCAGGACAGGTACAGCACGGGGTTAGACACAGAGTAAAGCTCCCTCTACACTGTCCCCCCATCAAACACTCCCAGGACAGGTACAGCACGGGGTTAGATACAGAGTAAAGCTCCCTCTACACTGTACCCATCAAACACTCCCAGGACAGGTACAGCACGGGGTTAGATACAGAGTAAAGCTCCCTCTACACTGTCCCCATCAAACACTCCCAGGACAGGTACAGCACGGGGTTAGATACAGAGTAAAGCTCCCTCAACACTGTCCCCCATCAAACACTCGCAGGACAGGTACAGCACGGGGTTAGATACAGAGTAAAGCTCCCTCAACACTGTCCCCATCAAACACTCCCAGGACAGGTACAGCACGGGGTTAGATACAGAGTAAAGCTCCCTCTACACTGTCCCCCATCAAACACTCCCAGGACAGGTACAGCACGGGGTTAGATACAGAGTAAAGCTCCCTCTACACTGTCCCCCCCATCAAACACTCCCAGGACAGGTACAGCACGGGGTTAGATACAGAGTAAAGCTCCCTCTACACTGTCCCCCATCAAACACTCCCAGGACAGGTACAGCACGGGGTTAGATACAGAGTAAAGCTCCCTCTACACTGTCCCCCCCATCAAACACTCCCAGGACAGGTACAGCACGGGGTTAGATACAGAGTAAAGCTCCCTCTACACTGTCCCCATCAAACACTCCCAGGACAGGTACAGCACGGGGTTAGATACAGAGTAAAGCTCCCTCAACACTGTCCCCCATCAAACACTCGCAGGACAGGTACAGCACGGGGTTAGATACAGAGTAAAGCTCCCTCAACACTGTCCCCATCAAACACTCCCAGGACAGGTACAGCACGGGGTTAGATACAGAGTAAAGCTCCCTCTACACTGTCCCCCATCAAACACTCCCAGGACAGGTACAGCACGGGGTTAGATACAGAGTAAAGCTCCCTCTACACTGTCCCCATCAAACACTCCCAGGACAGGTACAGCACGGGGTTAGATACAGAGTAAAGCTCCCTCTACACTGTCCCCCCCATCAAACACTCCCAGGACAGGTACAGCACAGGGTTAGATACAGAGTAAAGCTCCCTCGACACTGTCCCCCCATCAAACACTCCCAGGACAGGTACAGCACGGGGTTAGATACAGAGTAAAGCTCCCTCTACACTGTCCCCATCAAACACTCCCAGGACAGGTACAGCACGGGGTTAGATACAGAGTAAAGCTCCCTCTACACTGTCCCCCCCATCAAACACTCCCAGGACAGGTACAGCACGGGGTTACATACAGAGTAAAGCTCCCTCTACACTGTCCCCATCAAACACTCCCAGGACAGGTACAGTACAGGGTTAGATACAGAGTAAAACTCCCTCTACACTGTCCCCCATCAAACACTCCCAGGACTGGTACAGCACGGGGTTAGACACAGAGTAAAGCTCCCTCTACACTGTCCCCCATCAAACACTCCCAGGACAGGTACAGCACGGGGTTAGATACAGAGTAAAGCCCCCTCTACACTGTCCCCATCAAACACTCCCAGGACAGGGACAGCACGGGGTTAGATACAGAGTAAAGCTCCCTCTACACTGTCCCCCATCAAACACTCCCAGGACAGGTACAGCACGGGGTTAGATCCAGAGTAAAGCTCCCTCTACACTGTCCCCATCAAACACTCCCAGGACAGGTACAGCACGGGGTTAGATACAGAGTAAAGCTCCCTCTACACTGTCCCCATCAAACACTCCCAGGACAGGTACAGCACGGGGTTAGATACAGAGTAAAACTCCCTCTACACTGTCCCCCCCATCAAACACTCCCAGGACAGGTACAGCACGGGGTTAGATACAGAGTAAAGCTCCCTCTACACTGTCCCCATCAAACACTCCCAGGACAGGTACAGCACGGGGTTAGATACAGAGTAAAGCTCCCTCTACACTGTCCCCATCAAACACTCCCAGGACAGGTACAGCACGGGGTTAGATACAGAGTAAAGCTCCCTCTACACTGTCCCCATCAAACACTCCCAGGACAGGTACAGCACGGGGTTAGATACAGAGTAAAGCTCCCTCTACACTGTCCCCATCAAACACTCCCAGGACAGGTACAGCACGGGGTTAGATACAGAGTAAAGCTCCCTCTACACTGTCCCCATCAAACACTCCCAGGACAGGTACAGCACGGGGTTACATACAGAGTAAAGCTCCCTCTACACTGGGAGGCGCAAGGTTTGCTGGAGTTCTCTCTCTTTCTCGCTCTGTCTCACCTGCAACGTGGAGTGAAGTTGCTTTGGTTAGCTGGTCTTTGACCAGAATGGATGCTCCGTGGCTGGTGAGGACCTCCACGCAGTCTGTGTGCCCTCGTTGGGCTGCGATGTAGAGCGGCGTGCGTCCAGCACGGTCTCTGACATCCAGATTCACCATGGTCTCCACAAGCACCTTCAGAACATCATGGTGACCATTGTACGCCTGCGGAGAGGGGGAGGGTTACACAGCCAGCACAGAACACGTTTCCCCACCGCCCCCAGAGGGTCAGGACGCCAGCACAGAACGCGTTTCCCCACAGCCCCCCAGAGGGTTACACAGCCAGCACAGAACGCGTTTCCCCACAGCCCCCCAGAGGGTTACACAGCCAGCACAGAACACGTTTCCCCACAGCCCCCAGAGGGTTACACAGCCAGCACAGAACGCGTTTCCCCACAGCCCCCCAGAGGGTTACACAGCCAGCACAGAACGCGTTTCCCCCCAGCCCCCAGAGGGTTACACAGCCAGCACAGAACGTGTTCCCCCCCAGCCCCCAGAGGGTCAGGACGCCAGCACAGAACGCGTTTCCCCCCAGCCCCCAGAGGGTCAGGACACCAGCGCAGAACACGTTTCCCCCCCCAACCCCCAGAGGGTCAGGACACCAGCGCAGAACGTGTTCCCCCCCAACCCCCAGAGGGTCAGGACGCCAGCGCAGAATGCGTTTCCCCCCCAACCCCCAGAGGGTCAGGACACCAGCGCAGAACGTGTTCCCCCCCAACCCCCAGAGGGTCAGGACGGCAGCACAGAACACGTTTCCCCCCAACCCCCAGAGGGTCAGGACGGCAGCACAGAACACGTTTCCCCCCCCAGCCCCCAGAGGGTCAGGACGGCAGCACAGAACACGTTTCCCCCCCAGCCCCCAGAGGGTTACGCAGCCAGCACAGAACACGTTTCCCCCCCAGCCCCCAGAGGGTTACACAGCCAGCACAGAACGCGTTTCCCCCCCAGCCCCCAGAGGGTTACACAGCCATAAGACCATAAGACCATAAGACATAGGAGCGGAAGTAAGGCCATTCGGCCCATCGAGTCCACTCCACCATTCAATCATGGTTGATTTCAACTCCATTTACCCGCTCTCTCCCCATAGCCCTTAATTCCTCGAGAAATCAAGAATTTATCAATTTCTGTCTTGAAGACGCTCAACGTCTCGGCCTCCACAGCCCTCTGTGGCAATGAATTCCACAGACCCACCACTCTCTGGCTGAAGAAATTTCTCCTCATCTCTGTTCTAAAGTGACTCCCTTTTATTCTAAGGCTGTGCCCCCGCGTCCTAGTCTCCCCTGTTAATGGAAACAACTTCCCTACGTCCATCCTATCTAAGCCGTTCATTATCTTGTAAGTTTCTATCAGATCTCCCCTCAACCTCCTAAACTCCAATGAATATAATCCCACGATCCTCAGACGTTCATCGTATGTCAGGCCTACCATTCCTGGGATCATCCGTGTGAATCTCCGCTGGACCCGCTCCAGTGCCAGTATGTCCTTCCTGAGGTGTGGGGCCCAAAATTGCTCACAGTACTCCAAATGGGGCCTAACCAGTGCTTTATAAAGCCTCAGAAGTACATCCCTGCTTTTGTATTCCAAGCCTCTTGAGATAAATGACAACATTACATTTGCTTTCTTAATTACGGACTCAACCTGCAAGTTTACCTTTAGAGAATCCTGGACTAGGACTCCCAAGTCCCTTTGCACTTTAGCATTATGAATTTTGTCACCGTTTAGAAAATAGTCCATGCCTCTATTCTTTTTTCCAAAGTGTACGACCTCGCACTTGCCCACGTTGAATTTCATCAGCCACTTCTTGGACCACTCTCCTAAACTGTCTAAATCTTTCTGCAGCCTCCCCACCTCCTCAATACTACCTGCCCCTCCACCTATCTTTGTATCATCGGCAAACTTGGCCAGAATGCCCCCAGTCCCGTCATCTAGATCGTTAATATATAAAGAGAACAGCTGTGGCCCCAACACTGAACCCTGCGGGACACCACTTGTCACCGGTTGCCATTCTGAGAAAGAACCTTTTATCCCAACTCTCTGCCTTCTGTCTGACAGCCAATCGTCAATCCATGTTAGTACCTTGCCTCGAATACCATGGGCCCTTATTTTACTCAGCAGTCTCCCGTGAGGCACCTTGTCAAAGGCCTTTTGGAAGTCAAGATAGATAACATCCATTGGCTCTCCTTGGTCTAACCTATTTGTTATCTCTTCAAAGAGCTCTAACAGGTTTGTCAGGCACGACCTCCCCTTACTAAATCCATGCTGACTTGTCTTAATCCGACCCTGCACTTCCAAGAATTTAGAAATCTCATCCTTAACGATGGATTCTAGAATTTTGCCAACAACTGAGGTTAGGCTAATTGGCCTATAATTTTCCATCTTTTTTCTTGTTCCCTTCTTGAACAGTGGGGTTACAACAGCGATTTTCCAATCCTCTGGGACTTTCCCTGACTCCAGTGACTTTTGAAAGATCATAACTAACGCCTCCACTATTTCTTCAGCTATCTCCTTTAGAACTCTAGGATGTAGCCCATCTGGGCCCGGAGATTTATCAATTTTCAGACCTTTTAGTTTCTCTAGCACAGAACGCGTTTCCCCACAGCCCCCAGAGGGTTACACAGCCAGCACAGAACGCGTTTCCCCACAGCCCCCAGAGGGTTACACAGCCAGCACAGAACGCGTTTCCCCACAGCCCCCAGAGGGTTACACAGCCAGCACAGAACGTGTTCCCCCCCAACCCCCAGAGGGTTACACAGCCAGCACAGAACGCATTTCCCCCCCAGCCCCCCAGAGGGTTACACAGCCAGCACAGAACGCGTTTCCCCACAGCCCCCCAGAGGGTTACACAGCCAGCACAGAACACGTTTCCCCACAGCCCCCAGAGGGTTACACAGCCAGCACAGAACGCGTTTCCCCACAGCCCCCAGAGGGTTACACAGCCAGCACAGAACGCGTTTCCCCACAGCCCCCAGAGGGTTACACAGCCAGCACAGAACGCGTTTCCCCACAGCCCCCAGAGGGTTACGCAGCCAGCACAGAACACGTTTCCCCACAGCCCCCAGAGGGTTACACAGCCAGCACAGAACGTGTTCCCCCCCAGCCCCCAGAGGGTTACACAGCCAGCACAGAACACGTTTCCCCACAGCCCCCAGAGGGTTACACAGCCAGCACAGAACACGTTTCCCCCCAGCCCCCAGAGGGTTACACAGCCAGCACAGAACGCGTTTCCCCACAGCCCCCAGAGGGTTACACAGCCAGCACAGAACGCGTTTCCCCACAGCCCCCAGAGGGTTACACAGCCAGCACAGAACACGTTTCCCCACAGCCCCCAGAGGGTTACACAGCCAGCACAGAACACGTTTCCCCCCAGCCCCCAGAGGGTTACACAGCCAGCACAGAACGCGTTTCCCCACAGCCCCCAGAGGGTTACACAGCCAGCACAGAACGCGTTTCCCCACAGCCCCCAGAGGGTTACACAGCCAGCACAGAACGTGTTCCCCCCCAACCCCCAGAGGGTTACACAGCCAGCACAGAACGTGTTCCCCCCCAACCCCCAGAGGGTTACACAGCCAGCACAGAACGCGTTTCCCCACAGCCCCCAGAGGGTTACACAGCCAGCACAGAACACGTTTCCCCACAGCCCCCAGAGGGTTACACAGCCAGCACAGAACGCGTTTCCCCACAGCCCCCAGAGGGTTACACAGCCAGCACAGAACGCGTTTCCCCACAGCCCCCAGAGGGTCAGGACGGCAGCACAGAACGCGTTTCCCCACAGCCCCCCAGAGGGTTACACAGCCAGCACAGAACGCGTTTCCCCACAGCCCCCCAGAGGGTTACACAGCCAGCACAGAACACGTTTCCCCCCCAGCTCCCAGAGGGTCAGGACGGCAGCACAGAACACGTTTCCCCCCCAACCCCCAGCCGTAGACACACGACCCCCTCCAACAGCAACAGGAGGAGGCCATTCAGCCCCAGATACAGGAACAGGAGGAGGCCATTCAGCCCCAGATACAGGAACAGGAGGAGGCCATTCAGCCCCAGATACAGGAACAGGAGGAGGCCATTCAGCCCCAGATACAGGAACAGGAGGAGGCCATTCAGCCCCAGATACAGGAACAGGAGGAGGCCATTCAGCCCCAGATACAGGAACAGGAGGAGGCCATTCAGCCCCAGATACAGGAACAGGAGGAGGCCATTCAGCCCACCCAGAGGAACAGGGGGAGGCCATTCAGCCCCAGATACAGGAACAGGGGGAGGCCATTCAGCCCCAGATACAGGAACAGGAGGAGGCCATTCAGCCCCAGATACAGGAACAGGAGGAGGCCATTCAGCCCCAGATACAGGAACAGGAGGAGGCCATTCAGCCCCAGATACAGGAACAGGAGGAGGCCATTCAGCCCACCCAGAGGAACAGGAGGAGGCCATTCAGCCCCCTTCTCCTCAACCCTGTTACACAGGAACAGAGAAGGAGGCCATTCTGCCCGCTCCTCAAGCCTGTTGCACAGGAACAGGAGGAGGCCATTCAGGTAAATGTCACTGGGGAACGACAGGCTGAATCCCCTCCAGGGCAAGGACCCTAGAGCACCCTCAGCGAACACCCAGCCCAGCCCGCGCTGGGGGGGTGGGGGGGGAGACTCTAACCCAGAGGCAGAGGGGACGACGGGAGACCCGGAGTCACACCCTGTCACTGGACAGTGACACGAAGACGGTGCCAGGGGGTAGATCTGCCCGCCGCACCAGGAGGGGGAGGGTCGTTCGGAGCCGTGCCCGGCTCACCGGGAAGGGGTGGTAAAGGCAGCGCCTGCCCATTGCGTGTACTTACAGCCAAGTGCAAAGGGCTCACTGGGTCCACACTCTCCGCCTGGTTCAGACAGTCAAACGACGACTCGATCAGCTGGGAAAGCAGCAATGCAGAGAGAGCATTTAATCAGAGTCCCCAGGGAGGGGCAGGTACAAAACAAAATACAGCAACACAGATACAAATATATAACAGCCCCGACACCCCCTCCCTATCCCTGTAACCCCCTCCAGCCCCCGACACCCCCTCCCTATCCCTGTAACCCCCTCCAGCCCCCTCCCTATCTCTGTAACCCCCTCCAACCCCCGCCCTATCCCTGTAACCCCCTCCAACCCCCTCCCTATCCCTGTAACCCCCTCCAACCCCCTACACCCCCTCCCTATCCCTGTAACCCCCTCCAGCCCCCTACACCCCCTCCCTATCCCTGTAACCCCCTCCAGCCCCCTCCCTATCCCTGTAACCCCCTCCAACCCCCTCCCTATCTCTGTAACCCCCTCCAACCCCCTCCAACCTCCTCCCTATCCCTGTAACCCCCTCCAACCCACTCCCTATCTCTGTAACCCCCTCCAACCCCCTACACCCCCTCCCTATCTCTGTAACCTCCTGCAGCCCCCTCCCTATCCCTGTAACCCCCTCCAACCCCCTACACCCCCTCCCTATCCCTGTAACCCCCTCCAGCCCCCTCCCTATCCCTGTAACCCCCTCCAACCCCCTCCCTATCTCTGTAACCCCCTCCAACCCCCTCCCTATCTCTGTAACCCCCTCCAACCCCCTCCCTATCCCTGTAACCCCCTCCAGCCCCCTACACCCCCTCCCTATCCCTGTAACCCCCTCCAGCCCCCTCCCTATCCCTGTAACCCCCTCCAACCCCCTCCCTATCTCTGTAACCCCCTCCAACCCCCTCCAACCTCCTCCCTATCCCTGTAACCCCCTCCAACCCACTCCCTATCTCTGTAACCCCCTCCAACCCCCTACACCCCCTCCCTATCTCTGTAACCTCCTGCAGCCCCCTCCCTATCCCTGTAACCCCCTCCAACCCCCTACACCCCCTCCCTATCCCTGTAACCCCCTCCAACCCCCTCCCTATCTCTGTAACCCCCTCCAACCCCCTCCAACCTCCTCCCTATCCCTGTAACCCCCTCCAACCCCCTCCCTATCTCTGTAACCCCCTCCAACCCCCTACACCCCCTCCCTATCTCTGTAACCTCCTGCAGCCCCCTCCCTATCCCTGTAACCCCCTCCAACCCCCTACACCCCCTCCCTATCCCTGTAACCCCCTCCAACCCCCCTACACCCCCTCCCTATCTTTGGAACCCCCTCCAGCCCCCTACACCCCCTCCCTATCCCTGTAACCTCCTCCAGCCCCCTACACCCCTCCCTATCTCTGTAACCTCCTCCAGCCCCCTACACCCCCTCCCTATCCCTGTAACCCCCTCCAACCCCCTACACCCCCTCCCTATCCCTGTAACCCCCTCCAACCCCCTCCCTATCCCTGTAACCCCCTCCAACCCCCTCCCTATCTCTCTAACCCCCTCCAACCCCCTACATCCCTCCCTATCTCTGTAACCTCCTCCATCTCCCCTACACCCCCCTCCCTATCTCTGTAACCCCCTACACCCCCCTCCCTATCTCTGTAACCTCCTCCAGCCCCCTACACCCCCTCCCTATCCCTGTAACCCCCTCCAACCCCCTACACCCCCTCCCTATCCCTGTAACCCCCTCCAACCCCCTCCCTATCCCTGTAACCCCCTCCAACCCCCTCCCTATCTCTCTAACCCCCTCCAACCCCCTACATCCCTCCCTATCTCTGTAACCTCCTCCATCTCCCCTACACCCCCCTCCCTATCTCTGTAACCCCCTACACCCCCCTCCCTATCTCTGTAACCTCCTCCAGCCCCCTACACCCCCTCCCTATCTCTGTAACCTCCTCCAGCCCCCTACACCCCCTCCCTATCTCTGTAACCTCCTCCAACCCCCCTACACCCCCTCCCTATCTCTGTAACCTCCTCCAGCCCCTACACCCCTCCCTATCTCTGTAACCTCCTCCGGTCCCCCTACACCCCCTCCCTATCTCTGTAACCTCCTCCAGCCCCCTACACCCCCTCCCTATCTCTGTAACCTCCTCCAGCCCCCCCTACACCCCCTCCCTATCTCTGTAACCTCCTCCAGCCCCCCTACACCCCCTCCCTATCTCTGTAACCTCCTCCAGCCCCCCCTACACCCCCCTCCCTATCTCTGTAACCTCCTCCAGCCCCCCTACACCCTCTCCCTATCTCTGTAACCTCCTCCAGCCCCCCTACACCCCCTCCCTATCTCTGTAACCTCCTCCAACCCCCCTACACCCCCTCCCTATCTCTGTAACCTCCTCCAGCCCCCCCTACACCCCCCTCCCTATCTCTGTAACCTCCTCCAGCCCCCCTACACCCCCTCCCTATCTCTGTAACCTCCTCCAGCCCCCCTACACCCCCTCCCTATCTCTGTAACCTCCTCCAGCCCCCCCTACACCCCCCTCCCTATCTCTGTAACCTCCTCCAGCCCCCCTACACCCCCTCCCTATCTCTGTAACCTCCTCCAGCCCCCCTACACCCCCTCCCTATCTCTGTAACCTCCTCCAACCCCCCTACACCCCCTCCCTATCTCTGTAACCTCCTCCAGCCCCCTCCCTATCTCTGTAACCCCCTCCAACCCCCTCCCTATCTCTCTAACCCCCTCCAACCCCCTACATCCCTCCCTATCTCTGTAACCTCCTCCAACCCCCCTACACCCCCTCCCTATCTCTGTAACCTCCTCCAGCCCCCTACACCCCCTCCCTATCTCTGTAACCTCCTCCAGCCCCCTACACCCCCTCCCTATCTCTGTAACCCCCTCCAACCCCCCTACACCCCCTCCCTATCTCTGTAACCTCCTCCAGCCCCCCCACACCCCCTCCCTATCTCTGTAACCTCCTCCAGCCCCCCTACACTCCCTCCCTATCTCTGTAACCTCCTACACCCCCTCCCTATCTCTGTAACCTCCTCCAGTCCCCTACACCCCCTCCCTATCTCTGTAACCTCCTCCAGCCCCTACACCCCCTCCCTATCTCTGTAACCTCCTCTAGCCCCCTACACCCCCTCCCTATCTCTGTAACCTCCTCCAGCCCCCCTACACCCCCTCCCTATCTCTGTAATCTCCTCCAGCCCCTACACCCCTCCCTATCTCTGAACCTCCTCCAGCCCCCTACATCCCCTCCCTATCTCTGTAACCTCCTCCAGCCCCCTACACCCCCTCCCTATCTCTGTAACCTCCTCCAGTCCCCTACACCCCCTCCCTATCTCTGTAACCTCCTCCAGCCCCTACACCCCCTCCCTATCTCTGTAACCTCCTCCAGCCCCCTACACCCCCTCCCTATCTCTGTAACCTCCTCCAGCCCCCCTACACCCCCTCCCTATCTCTGTAATCTCCTCCAGCCCCTACACCCCTCCCTATCTCTGAACCTCCTCCAGCCCCCTACACCCCCTCCCTATCTCTGTAACCTCCTCCAGCCCCCTACACCCCCTCCCTATCTCTGTAACCTCCTCCAGCCCCCTACACCCCCTCCCTATCTCTGTAACCTCCTCCAGTCCCCTACACCCCACTCCCTATCTCTGTAACCTCCTCCAGCCCCCTACACCCCCTCCCTATCTCTGTAACCTCCTCCAGTCCCCTACACCCCACTCCCTATCTCTGTAACCTCCTCCAGCCCCCTACACCCCCTCCCTATCTCTGTAACCTCCTCCAGTCCCCTACACCCCACTCCCTATCTCTGTAACCTCCTCCAGCCCCCTACACCCCCTCCCTATCTCTGTAACCTCCTCCAGTCCCCTACACCCCACTCCCTATCTCTGTAACCTCCTCCAGCCCCCTACAACCCCTCCCTATCTCTGTAACCTCCTCCAGTCCCCTACACCCCCTCCCTATCTCTGTAACCTCCTCCAGCCCCCTACACCCCCTCCCTATCTCTGTAACCTCCTCCATCCCCCCTACACCCCCTCCCTATCTCTGTAACCCCCTCCAGCCCCCTACACCCCTCCCTATCTCTGTAACCTCCTCCAGTCCCCTACACCCCCTCCCTATCTCTGTAACCTCCTCCAGCCCCCTACACCCCCTCCCTATCTCTGTAACCTCCTCCATCCCCCCTACACCCCCTCCCTATCTCTGTAACCCCCTCCAGCCCCCTACACCCCTCCCTATCTCTGTAACCCCCTCCAGCCCCCTACACCCCCTCCCTATCTCTGTAACCTCCTCCATCCCCCCTACACCCCCTCCCTATCTCTGTAACCCCCTCCAGCCCCCTACACCCCTCCCTATCTCTGTAACCTCCTCCAGCCCCTACACCCCTCCCTATCTCTGTAACCTCCTCCAGCCCCCCCTACACCCCCTCCCTATCTCTGTAACCCCCTCCAGCCCCCTACACCCCTTCCCTATCTCTGTAACCTCCTCCAGCCCCCTACACCCCCTCCCTATCTCTGTAACCCCCTCCAGCCCCCTACACCCTCTCCCTATCTCTGTAACCTCCTCCAGCCCCCCCTACACCCCCTCCCTATCTCTGTAACCTCCTCCAGCCCCCTACACCCCCTCCCTATCTCTGTAACCTCCTCCAGCCCCCCCTACACCCCCTCCCTATCTCTGTAACCTCCTCCAGCCCCCTACACCCCCTCCCTATCTCTGTAACCTCCTCCAGCCCCCTACACCCCCTCCCTATCTCTGTAACCTCCTCCAGCCCCCCCTACACCCCCTCCCTATCTCTGTAACCTCCTCCAGCCCCCTACACCCCCTCCCTATCTCTGTAACCTCCTCCAGCCCCCTACACCCCCTCCCTATCTCTGTAACCTCCTCCAGCCCCCTACACCCCCTCCCTATCTCTGTAACCTCCTCCAGCCCCCCCTACACCCCCTCCCTATCTCTGTAACCCCCTCCAGCCCCCTACACCCCCTCCCTATCTCTGTAACCTCCTCCAGCCCCCTACACCCCCTCCCTATCTCTGTAACCCCCTCCAGCCCCCTACACCCCCTCCCTATCTCTGTAACCTCCTCCAGTGCCCCTACACCCCCTCCCTATCTCTGTAACCTCCTTCAGTCCCCTACACCCCCTCCCTATCTCTGTAACCTCCTCCAGCCCCCTACACCCCCTCCCTATCTCTGTAACCTCCTTCAGTCCCCTACACCCCCTCCCTATCTCTGTAACCTCCTCCAGCCCCCTACACCCCCTCCCTATCTCTGTAACCCCCTCCAGCCCCCTACACCCCCTCCCTATCTCTGTAACCTCCTTCAGTCCCCTACACCCCCTCCCTATCTCTGTAACCTCCTCCAGCCCCCTACACCCCCTCCCTATCTCTGTAACCTCCTTCAGTCCCCTACACCCCCTCCCTATCTCTGTAACCTCCTCCAGCCCCCTACACCCCCTCCCTATCTCTGTAACCTCCTCCAGTCCCCTACACCCCCTCCCTATCTCTGTAACCTCCTCCAGCCCCCTACACCCCCTCCCTATCTCTGTAACCTCCTCCATCCCCCCTACACCCCCTCCCTATCTCTGTAACCCCCTCCAGCCCCCTACACCCCTCCCTATCTCTGTAACCCCCTCCAGCCCCCTACACCCCCTCCCTATCTCTGTAACCTCCTCCATCCCCCCTACACCCCCTCCCTATCTCTGTAACCCCCTCCAGCCCCCTACACCCCTCCCTATCTCTGTAACCTCCTCCAGCCCCTACACCCCTCCCTATCTCTGTAACCTCCTCCAGCCCCCCCTACACCCCCTCCCTATCTCTGTAACCCCCTCCAGCCCCCTACACCCCCTCCCTATCTCTGTAACCTCCTCCAGCCCCCTACACCCCCTCCCTATCTCTGTAACCCCCTCCAGCCCCCTACACCCTCTCCCTATCTCTGTAACCTCCTCCAGCCCCCTACACCCCCTCCCTATCTCTGTAACCCCCTCCAGCCCCCTACACCCTCTCCCTATCTCTGTAACCTCCTCCAGCCCCCTACACCCTCTCCCTATCTCTGTAACCCCCTCCAGCCCCCTACACCCCCTCCCTATCTCTGTAACCTCCTCCAGCCCCCTACACCCCCTCCCTATCTCTGTAACCTCCTCCAGCCCCCTACACCCCCTCCCTATCTCTGTAACCTCCTCCAGCCCCCCCTACACCCCCTCCCTATCTCTGTAACCTCCTCCAGCCCCCTACACCCCCTCCCTATCTCTGTAACCTCCTCCAGCCCCCTACACCGCCTCCCTATCTCTGTAACCTCCTCCAGCCCCCCCTACACCCCCTCCCTATCTCTGTAACCTCCTCCAGCCCCCTACACCCCCTCCCTATCTCTGTAACCTCCTCCAGCCCCCTACACCCCCTCCCTATCTCTGTAACCTCCTCCAGCCCCCTACACCCCCTCCCTATCTCTGTAACCTCCTCCAGCCCCCTACACCCCCTCCCTATCTCTGTAACCTCCTCCAGCCCCCCCTACACCCCCTCCCTATCTCTGTAACCCCCTCCAGCCCCCTACACCCCCTCCCTATCTCTGTAACCTCCTCCAGCCCCTACACCCCCTCCCTATCTCTGTAACCCCCTCCAGACAAGGCGTACTGACCAGTTCCAGGTTCTGCTTACTCCCGTGTGCTGCTGCATAGTGTATTGCACTGTAACCTTGCTTGTCCTGGATTGATGTATCCGCCCCACTGTCCAGTAAGTATTCCAAAGAACTGGAAAGGTCAAAGGTGAGCATTATTAGCACCATCAGCGTCAAGGGAGGAGGGATCGCTGTGTGTGTGTCTGACAGCTCGCTGGACAGACACTGCGGCCTGTACCATCACCCTGTCTACAGCCTGCCTGACGGGACATGTGTGCCTCTGGCCAGGCCCAGTATCTACCGCTCACCCCTCCATAGCCCCTCTCGAAAGTGATGCGTGAGTCGCCTTCTCCCACCCAACCCAGTCCCCGTGTGTGTGTGTGGTGTAGGTACACCCATTGTGCTGGTAGGGAGGGAGTTCCAGGATTGTGATTGGACGTCAGTCTGTGCGGGGGGCGGGACAATCCGGTAAGGGTGCGTGTGCATGGGCGATTTGTGGGCGCATGGCGTGTGTGTGTAGATGTATGCGTGCGCTTGTGATGGGTGTGTGTCCGCGCGAGTGTCGGTGGGGATGTCCGCGCGAGTGTCGGTGGGGATGTCCGCGCGAGTGTCGGTGGGGATGTCCGCGCGAGTGTCCGTGGGGATGTCCGCGCGAGTGTCGGTGGGGATGTCCGCGCGAGTGTCGGTGGGGATGTCCGCGCGAGTGTCGGTGGGGATGTCCGCGCGAGTGTCCGTGGGGATGTCCGCGCGAGTGTCCGTGGGGATGTCCGCGCGAGTGTCGGTGGGGATGTCCGCGCGAGTGTCGGTGGGGATGTCCGCGCGAGTGTCGGTGGGGATGTCCGCGCGAGTGTCCGTGGGGATGTCCGCGCGAGTGTCCGTGTCTGCCCGGGTGGGACAGTGCCCGGGTAGGACAGTGCCCAGGTGGGACAGTGCCCGGGTGGGACAGTGCCCGGGTGGGACAGTGCCCGGGTGGGACAGTGCCCGGGTGGGACAGTGCCCGGGTGGGACAGTGCCCGGGTAAGTGCTGTAGGGAACAGGCCACCGTGTGTGGGGGTTGGGTCGGTGAACAGGAGCCGGCGATACTCACAAGAAGGCCTCCTTCTCCCGGGTTTCCTTCATCACCTCATCGCCCCCGTGACGGCTTGTGGGGTGGTCACTCCTTAAAAACAGAGGGGGAGCGGAGTGAGAGACCCCGACATTGTCCCGAACACCCGGTTACACACTGACCCCCTCCCCAAATCCCCAACCAGAGGGAGCGGGGAGACCCCGACACTGTCCCAAACACCCGGTTACACACTGACCCCCCAAATCACCACCCAGAGAGAGCGGGGACACCCCGACACTGTCCCAAACACCCGGTTACACACTGACCCCCAAATCACCACCCAGAGGGAGCGGGGAGACCCCGACACTGTCCCAAACACCCGGTTACACACTGACCCCCCAAATTACCACCCAGAGGGAGCGGGGAGACCCCGACACTGTCCCAAACACCCGGTTACACACTGACCCCCCAAATCACCACCCAGAGAGAGCGGGGACACCCCGACACTGTCCCAAACACCCGGTTACACACTGACCCCCCAAATCCCCACCCAGAGGGAGCGGGGACACCCCGACACTGCCCCAAACACCCGGTTACACACTGACCCCCCAAATCACCACCCAGAGGGAGCGGGGAGACCCCGACACTGTCCCAAACACCCGGTTACACACTGACCCCCCAAACCCCCACCCAGAGAGAGCGGGGAGACCCCGACACTGTCCCAAACACCCGGTTACACACTGACCCCCCAAACCCCCACCCAGAGAGAGCGGGGAGACCCCGACACTGTCCCAAACACCCGGTTACACACTGACCCCCCAAACCCCCACCCAGAGAGAGCGGGGAGACCCCGACACTGTCCCAAACACCCGGTTACACACTGACCCCCAAATCACCACCCAGAGGGAGCGGGGAGACCCCGACACTGTCCCAAACACCCGGTTACACACTGACCCCCCAAACCCCCACCCAGAGGGAGCGGGGACACCCCGACACTGTCCCAAACACCCGGTTACACACTGACCCCCCAAACCCCCACCCAGAGAGAGCGGGGAGACCCCGACACTGTCCCAAACACCCGGTTACACACTGACCCCCCAAACCCCCACCCAGAGGGAGCGGGGACACCCCGACACTGTCCCAAACACCCGGTTACACACTGACCCCCCAAACCCCCACCCAGAGGGAGCGGGGAGACCCCGACACTGTCCCGAACACCCGGTTACACACTGACCCCCCAAATCCCCACCCAGAGGGAGCGGGGACACCCCGACACTGCCCCAAACACCCGGTTACACACTGACCCCCCAAACCCCCACCCAGAGAGAGCGGGGAGACCCCGACACTGTCCCAAACACCCGGTTACACACTGACCCCCCAAATCACCACCCAGAGAGAGCGGGGAGACCCCGACACTGTCCCAAACACCCGGTTACACACTGACCCCCCAAACCCCCACCCAGAGGGAGCGGGGACACCCCGACACTGTCCCGAACACCCGGTTACACACTGACCCCCCAAATCACCACCCAGAGAGAGCGGGGACACCCCGACACTGTCCCAAACACCCGGTTACACACTGACCCCCCAAATAAACACCCAGAGAGAGCGGGGAGACGCCGACACTGTCCCAAACACCCGGTTACACACTGACCCCCAAATCACCACCCAGAGGGAGCGGGGAGACCCCGACACTGTCCCAAACACCCGGTTACACACTGACCCCCCAAACCCCCACCCAGAGGGAGCGGGGAGACCCCGACACTGTCCCAAACACCCGGTTACACACTGACCCCCCAAATCACCACCCAGAGGGAGCGGGGAGACCCCGACACTGTCCCAAACACCCGGTTACACACTGACCCCCCAAATCACCACCCAGAGAGAGCGGGGACACCCCGACACTGTCCCAAACACCCGGTTACACACTGACCCCCCCAAACCCCCACCCAGAGGGAGCGGGGACACCCCGACACTGTCCCAAACACCCGGTTACACACTGACCCCCCAAATCCCCACCCAGAGAGAGCGGGGACACCCCGACACTGTCCCAAACACCCGGTTACACACTGACCCCCCAAATCACCACCCAGAGAGAGCGGGGAGACCCCGACACTGTCCCAAACACCCGGTTACACACTGACCCCCCAAACCCCCACCCAGAGGGAGCGGGGACACCCCGACACTGTCCCAAACACCCGGTTACACACTGACCCCCTCCCCAAATCACCACCCAGAGAGAGCGGGGACACCCCGACACTGCCCCAAACACCCGGTTACACTCTGACCCCCTCCCCAAATCACCACCCAGAGGGAGCGGGGAGACCCCGACACTGTCCCAAACACCCGGTTACACACTGACCCCCCAAATCACCACCCAGAGGGAGCGGGGAGACCCCGACACTGTCCCAAACACCCGGTTACACACTGACCCCCCAAATCCCCACCCAGAGAGAGCGGGGAGACCCCGACACTGTCCCAAACACCCGGTTACACACTGACCCCCTCCCCAAACCCCCACCCAGAGGGAGCGGGGACACCCCGACACTGTCCCAAACACCCGGTTACACACTGACCCCCAAATCACCACCCAGAGGGAGCGGGGACACCCCGACACTGTCCCAAACACCCGGTTACACACTGACCCCCAAATCACCACCCAGAGGGAGCGGGGAGACCCCGACACTGTCCCAAACACCCGGTTACACACTGACCCCCCAAACCCCCACCCAGAGAGAGCGGGGAGACCCCGACACTGTCCCAAACACCCGGTTACACACTGACCCCCCCAAACCCCCACCCAGAGGGAGCGGTGACACCCCGACACTGTCCCAAACACCCGGTTACACACTGACCCCCCAAACCCCCACCCAGAGGGAGCGGGGACACCCCGACACTGTCCCAAACACCCGGTTACACACTGACCCCCCAAATCACCACCCAGAGGGAGCGGGGACACCCCGACACTGTCCCAAACACCCGGTTACACACTGACCCCCCAAATCACCACCCAGAGGGAGCGGGGAGACCCCGACACTGTCCCAAACACCCGGTTACACACTGACCCCCCAAACCCCCACCCAGAGGGAGCGGGGACACCCCGACACTGTCCCAAACACCCGGTTACACACTGACCCCCCAAACCCCCACCCAGAGAGAGCGGGGACACCCCGACACTGTCCCAAACACCCGGTTACACACTGACCCCCCAAACCCCCACCCAGAGAGAGCGGGGACACCCCGACACTGTCCCAAACACCCGGTTACACACTGACCCCCCAAATCACCACCCAGAGAGAGCGGGGAGACCCCGACACTGTCCCAAACACCCGGTTACACACTGACCCCCCAAATCACCACCCAGAGAGAGCGGGGACACCCCGACACTGTCCCAAACACCCGGTTACACACTGACCCCCTCCCCAAACCCCCACCCAGAGGGAGCGGGGACACCCCGACACTGTCCCAAACACCCGGTTACACACTGACCCCCCAAACCCCCACCCAGAGGGAGCGGGGAGACCCCGACACTGTCCCAAACACCCGGTTACACACTGACCCCCCAAACCCCCACCCAGAGGGAGCGGGGAGACCCCGACACTGTCCCAAACACCCGGTTACACACTGACCCCCCAAATCACCACCCAGAGAGAGCGGGGACACCCCGACACTGTCCCAAACACCCGGTTACACACTGACCCCCCAAACCCCCACCCAGAGAGAGCGGGGAGACCCCGACACTGTCCCAAACACCCGGTTACACACTGACCCCCCCAAATCACCACCCAGAGGGAGCGGGGAGACCCCGACACTGTCCCAAACACCCGGTTACACACTGACCCCCCAAATCACCACCCAGAGAGAGCGGGGAGACCCCGACACTGTCCCAAACACCCGGTTACACACTGACACCCCAAACCCCCACCCAGAGGGAGCGGGGAGACCCCGACACTGTCCCAAACACCCGGTTACACACTGACCCCCAAATCACCACCCAGAGGGAGCGGGGAGACCCCGACACTGTCCCAAACACCCGGTTACACACTGACCCCCCAAATCACCACCCAGAGAGAGCGGGGAGACCCCGACACTGTCCCAAACACCCGGTTACACACTGACCCCCCCAAACCCCCACCCAGAGAGAGCGGGGACCCCCCGACACTGTCCCAAACACCCGGTTACACACTGACCCCCCAAATCACCACCCAGAGGGAGCGGGGACACCCCGACACTGTCCCAAACACCCGGTTACACACTGACCCCCCAAATCACCACCCAGAGGGAGCGGGGACACCCCGACACTGTCCCAAACACCCGGTTACACACTGACCCCCCAAACCCCCACCCAGAGGGAGCGGGGACACCCCGACACTGTCCCAAACACCCGGTTACACACTGACCCCCCAAATCACCACCCAGAGGGAGCGGGGACACCCCGACACTGTCCCAAACACCCGGTTACACACTGACCCCCCAAATCACCACCCAGAGGGAGCGGGGAGACCCCGACACTGTCCCAAACACCCGGTTACACACTGACCCCCCAAATCACCACCCAGAGAGAGCGGGGAGACCCCGACACTGTCCCAAACACCCGGTTACACACTGACCCCCCAAATCACCACCCAGAGGGAGCGGGGACACCCCGACACTGTCCCAAACACCCGGTTACACACTGACCCCCCAAACCCCCACCCAGAGAGAGCGGGGAGACCCCGACACTGTCCCAAACACCCGGTTACACACTGACCCCCCAAACCCCCACCCAGAGGGAGCGGGGAGACCCCGACACTGTCCCAAACACCCGGTTACACACTGACCCCCCAAATCCCCACCCAGAGGGAGCGGGGAGACCCCGACACTGTCCCAAACACCCGGTTACACACTGACCCCCCAAATCACCACCCAGAGGGAGCGGGGACACCCCGACACTGCCCCAAACACCCGGTTACACACTGACCCCCCAAATCACCACCCAGAGAGAGCGGGGAGACCCCGACACTGTCCCAAACACCCGGTTACACACTGACCCCCCAAACCCCCACCCAGAGGGAGCGGGGAGACCCCGACACTGTCCCAAACACCCGGTTACACACTGACCCCCCAAATCCCCACCCAGAGGGAGCGGGGAGACCCCGACACTGTCCCAAACACCCGGTTACACACTGACCCCCCAAATCACCACCCAGAGGGAGCGGGGACACCCCGACACTGCCCCAAACACCCGGTTACACACTGACCCCCCAAATCACCACCCAGAGAGAGCGGGGAGACCCCGACACTGTCCCAAACACCCGGTTACACACTGACCCCCCAAATCACCACCCAGAGAGAGCGGGGACACCCCGACACTGTCCCAAACACCCGGTTACACACTGACCCCCCCAAACCCCCACCCAGAGAGAGCGGGGAGACCCCGACACTGTCCCAAACACCCGGTTACACACTGACCCCCCAAACCCCCACCCAGAGAGAGCGGGGACACCCCGACACTGTCCCAAACACCCGGTTACACACTGACCCCCCAAACCCCCACCCAGAGAGAGCGGGGAGACCCCGACACTGTCCCAAACACCCGGTTACACACTGACCCCCCAAATCACCACCCAGAGGGAGCGGGGACACCCCGACACTGTCCCAAACACCCGGTTACACACTGACCCCCCAAATCACCACCCAGAGGGAGCGGGGACACCCCGACACTGTCCCAAACACCCGGTTACACACTGACCCCCCAAATCACCACCCAGAGGGAGCGGGGACACCCCGACACTGTCCCAAACACCCGGTTACACACTGACCCCCTCAAATCACCACCCAGAGGGAGCGGGGACACCCCGACACTGTCCCAAACACCCGGTTACACACTGACCCCCCAAACCCCCACCCAGAGGGAGCGGGGACACCCCGACACTGTCCCAAACACCCGGTTACACACTGACCCCCCAAACCCCCACCCAGAGGGAGCGGGGACACCCCGACACTGTCCCAAACACCCGGTTACACACTGACCCCCTCCCCAAATCCCCACCCAGAGGGAGCGGGGAGACCCCGACACTGTCCCAAACACCCGGTTACACACTGACCCCCCAAACCCCCACCCAGAGGGAGCGGGGACACCCCGACACTGTCCCAAACACCCGGTTACACACTGACCCCCCAAATCACCACCCAGAGGGAGCGGGGACACCCCGACACTGTCCCAAACACCCGGTTACACACTGACCCCCCAAATCACCACCCAGAGAGAGCGGGGACACCCCGACACTGTCCCGAACACCCGGTTACACACTGACCCCCCAAACCCCCACCCAGAGAGAGCGGGGACACCCCGACACTGTCCCGAACACCCGGTTACACACTGACCCCCCAAACCCCCACCCAGAGGGAGCGGGGAGACCCCGACACTGTCCCAAACACCCGGTTACACACTGACCCCCTCCCCAAATCACCACCCAGAGAGAGCGGGGACACCCCGACACTGTCCCAAACACCCGGTTACACACTGACCCCCCAAACCCCCACCCAGAGAGAGCGGGGACACCCCGACACTGTCCCAAACACCCGGTTACACACTGACCCCCCAAATCACCACCCAGAGAGAGCGGGGACACCCCGACACTGTCCCAAACACCCGGTTACACACTGACCCCCTCCCCAAATCACCACCCAGAGGGAGCGGGGACACCCCGACACTGTCCCAAACACCCGGTTACACACTGACCCCCCAAACCCCCACCCAGAGGGAGCGGGGACACCCCGACACTGTCCCAAACACCCGGTTACACACTGACCCCCCAAATCACCACCCAGAGAGGGCGGGGACACCCCGACACTGTCCCAAACACCCGGTTACACACTGACCCCCCCAAACCCCCACCCAGAGGGAGCGGGGACACCCCGACACTGTCCCAAACACCCGGTTACACACTGACCCCCCAAATCACCACCCAGAGGGAGCGGGGAGACCCCGACACTGTCCCAAACACCCGGTTACACACTGACCCCCCAAATCACCACCCAGAGAGAGCGGGGAGACCCCGACACTGTCCCAAACACCCGGTTACACACTGACCCCCCAAATCACCACCCAGAGGGAGCGGGGAGACCCCGACACTGTCCCAAACACCCGGTTACACACTGACCCCCCAAATCACCACCCAGAGGGAGCGGGGAGACCCCGACACTGTCCCAAACACCCGGTTACACACTGACCCCCCCAAACCCCCACCCAGAGGGAGCGGGGAGACCCCGACACTGTCCCAAACACCCGGTTACACACTGACCCCCCAAATCACCACCCAGAGAGAGCGGGGAGACCCCGACACTGCCCCAAACACCCGGTTACACACTGACCCCCCCAAACCCCCACCCAGAGGGAGCGGGGACACCCCGACACTGCCCCAAACACCCGGTTACACACTGACCCCCCAAATCACCACCCAGAGGGAGCGGGGAGACCCCGACACTGTCCCAAACACCCGGTTACACACTGACCCCCCAAATCACCACCCAGAGGGAGCGGGGAGACCCCGACACTGTCCCAAACACCCGGTTACACACTGACCCCCCAAATCACCACCCAGAGAGAGCGGGGAGACCCCGACACTGTCCCAAACACCCGGTTACACACTGACCCCCCAAATCACCACCCAGAGGGAGCGGGGAGACCCCGACACTGTCCCAAACACCCGGTTACACACTGACCCCCCAAATCACCACCCAGAGGGAGCGGGGAGACCCCGACACTGTCCCAAACACCCGGTTACACACTGACCCCCCCAAACCCCCACCCAGAGGGAGCGGGGAGACCCCGACACTGTCCCAAACACCCGGTTACACACTGACCCCCCAAATCACCACCCAGAGAGAGCGGGGAGACCCCGACACTGCCCCAAACACCCGGTTACACACTGACCCCCCCAAACCCCCACCCAGAGGGAGCGGGGACACCCCGACACTGCCCCAAACACCCGGTTACACACTGACCCCCCAAATCACCACCCAGAGGGAGCGGGGAGACCCCGACACTGTCCCAAACACCCGGTTACACACTGACCCCCCAAATCACCACCCAGAGAGAGCGGGGACACCCCGACACTGTCCCAAACACCCGGTTACACACTGACCCCCCAAACCCCCACCCAGAGAGAGCGGGGAGACCCCGACACTGTCCCAAACACCCGGTTACACACTGACCCCCCCAAACCCCCACCCAGAGGGAGCGGGGACACCCCGACACTGCCCCAAACACCCGGTTACACACTGACCCCCCAAATCACCACCCAGAGAGAGCGGGGAGACCCCGACACTGCCCCAAACACCCGGTTACACACTGACCCCCCAAACCCCCACCCAGAGAGAGCGGGGAGACCCCGACACTGTCCCAAACACCCGGTTACACACTGACCCCCCCAAACCCCCACCCAGAGGGAGCGGGGACACCCCGACACTGCCCCAAACACCCGGTTACACACTGACCCCCCAAATCACCACCCAGAGAGAGCGGGGAGACCCCGACACTGTCCCAAACACCCGGTTACACACTGACCCCCCAAACCCCCACCCAGAGGGAGCGGGGAGACCCCGACACTGCCCCAAACACCCGGTTACACACTGACCCCCCAAACCCCCACCCAGAGGGAGCGGGGACACCCCGACACTGTCCCAAACACCCGGTTACACACTGACCCCCTCCCCAAACCCCCACCCAGAGAGAGCGGGGAGACCCCGACACTGTCCCAAACACCCGGTTACACACTGACCCCCCCAAACCCCCACCCAGAGGGAGCGGGGAGACCCCGACACTGTCCCAAACACCCGGTTACACACTGACCCCCCAAATCACCACCCAGAGGGAGCGGGGAGACCCCGACACTGTCCCAAACACCCGGTTACACACTGACCCCCCCAAACCCCCACCCAGAGGGAGCGGGGACACCCCGACACTGCCCCAAACACCCGGTTACACACTGACCCCCCAAACCCCCACCCAGAGAGAGCGGGGAGACCCCGACACTGCCCCAAACACCCGGTTACACACTGACCCCCCAAATCACCACCCAGAGAGAGCGGGGAGACCCCGACACTGCCCCAAACACCCGGTTACACACTGACCCCCCAAACCCCCACCCAGAGAGAGCGGGGAGACCCCGACACTGTCCCAAACACCCGGTTACACACTGACCCCCCAAACCCCCACCCAGAGGGAGCGGGGACACCCCGACACTGTCCCAAACACCCGGTTACACACTGACCCCCCAAATCACCACCCAGAGGGAGCGGGGACACCCCGACACTGTCCCAAACACCCGGTTACACACTGACCCCCCCAAACCCCCACCCAGAGGGAGCGGGGACACCCCGACACTGTCCCAAACACCCGGTTACACACTGACCCCCCAAACCCCCACCCAGAGGGAGCGGGGAGACCCCGACACTGTCCCAAACACCCGGTTACACACTGACCCCCCAAATCACCACCCAGAGAGAGCGGGGAGACCCCGACACTGCCCCAAACACCCGGTTACACACTGACCCCCAAATCACCACCCAGAGGGAGCGGGGAGACCCCGACACTGTCCCGAACACCCGGTTACACACTGACCCCCCAAATCACCACCCAGAGGGAGCGGGGAGACCCCGACACTGTCCCAAACACCCGGTTACACACTGACCCCCCAAACCCCCACCCAGAGGGAGCGGGGACACCCCGACACTGCCCCAAACACCCGGTTACACACTGACCCCCCAAATCACCACCCAGAGGGAGCGGGGAGACCCCGACACTGTCCCAAACACCCGGTTACACACTGACCCCCCAAATCACCACCCAGAGAGAGCGGGGAGACCCCGACACTGTCCCAAACACCCGGTTACACACTGACCCCCCAAACCCCCACCCAGAGAGAGCGGGGACACCCCGACACTGTCCCAAACACCCGGTTACACACTGACCCCCCAAATCACCACCCAGAGAGAGCGGGGAGACCCCGACACTGTCCCGAACACCCGGTTACACACTGACCCCCCAAATCACCACCCAGAGAGAGCGGGGAGACCCCGACACTGCCCCAAACACCCGGTTACACACTGACCCCCCAAATCACCACCCAGAGAGAGCGGGGAGACCCCGACACTGTCCCGAACACCCGGTTACACACTGACCCCCCAAATCACCACCCAGAGGGAGCGGGGAGACCCCGACACTGTCCCAAACACCCGGTTACACACTGACCCCCCAAATCACCACCCAGAGGGAGCGGGGAGACCCCGACACTGTCCCAAACACCCGGTTACACACTGACCCCCAAATCACCACCCAGAGAGAGCGGGGACACCCCGACGCTGTCCCAAACACCCGGTTACACACTGACCCCCCAAATCACCACCCAGCGGGAGCGGGGACACCCCGACACTGTCCCAAACACCCGGTTACACACTGACCCCCCAAATCACCACCCAGAGAGAGCGGGGACACCCCGACACTGTCCCAAACACCCGGTTACACACTGACCCCCTCCCCAAACCCCCACCCAGAGGGAGCGGGGACACCCCGACACTGTCCCAAACACCCGGTTACACACTGACCCCCAAATCACCACCCAGAGGGAGCGGGGAGACCCCGACACTGTCCCAAACACCCGGTTACACACTGACCCCCCAAACCCCCACCCAGAGGGAGCGGGGAGACCCCGACACTGCCCCAAACACCCGGTTACACACTGACCCCCCAAACCCCCACCCAGAGAGAGCGGGGACACCCCGACACTGTCCCAAACACCCGGTTACACACTGACCCCCCAAACCCCCACCCAGAGGGAGCGGGGACACCCCGACACTGTCCCAAACACCCGGTTACACACTGACCCCCCAAATCACCACCCAGAGGGAGCGGGGAGACCCCGACACTGCCCCAAACACCCGGTTACACACTGACCCCCCAAACCCCCACCCAGAGGGAGCGGGGACACCCCGACACTGCCCCAAACACCCGGTTACACACTGACCCCCCAAATCCCCACCCAGAGGGAGCGGGGACACCCCGACACTGTCCCAAACACCCGGTTACACACTGAACCCCAAATCACCACCCAGAGAGAGCGGGGACACCCCGACACTGTCCCAAACACCCGGTTACACACTGAACCCCAAATCACCACCCAGAGAGAGCGGGGAGACCCCGACACTGTCCCAAACACCCGGTTACACACTGACCCCCCAAACCCCCACCCAGAGGGAGCGGGGACACCCCGACACTGTCCCAAACACCCGGTTACACACTGACCCCCCAAATCACCACCCAGAGAGAGCGGGGAGACCCCGACACTGTCCCAAACACCCGGTTACACACTGACCCCCCAAATCACCACCCAGAGAGAGCGGGGAGACCCCGACACTGTCCCAAACACCCGGTTACACACTGACCCCCCAAACCCCCACCCAGAGAGAGCGGGGAGACCCCGACACTGCCCCAAACACCCGGTTACACACTGACCCCCAAATCACCACCCAGAGAGAGCGGGGACACCCCGACACTGTCCCAAACACCCGGTTACACACTGACCCCCCAAATCACCACCCAGAGGGAGCGGGGAGACCCCGACACTGTCCCAAACACCCGGTTACACACTGACCCCCCAAATCACCACCCAGAGGGAGCGGGGAGACCCCGACACTGTCCCAAACACCCGGTTACACACTGACCCCCAAATCACCACCCAGAGAGAGCGGGGACACCCCGACGCTGTCCCAAACACCCGGTTACACACTGACCCCCCAAATCACCACCCAGCGGGAGCGGGGACACCCCGACACTGTCCCAAACACCCGGTTACACACTGACCCCCAAATCACCACCCAGAGAGAGCGGGGACACCCCGACACTGTCCCAAACACCCGGTTACACACTGACCCCCCAAACCCCCACCCAGAGGGAGCGGGGACACCCCGACACTGTCCCAAACACCCGGTTACACACTGACACCCACTCACCAAATCCCCACCCAATGGCTCCATGGTAGCAGAGTCACAGGAGGGGGGGGGGATTGGTTGGTGGTGGGGAGGGGGTGATCTGGGGACACAGCTGTCGATAAGGACGGTCTTCGGCCGGTCTCCACACAGTGTCAGCCGGGTGACGTCCGCAGGGGAGATCCCTGTGGGTGACATCCTCAGGGGAGATCCCTGTGGGTGACATCCGCAGGGGAGATCCCTGTGGGTGACATCCTCAGGGGAGATCCCTGTGGGTGACATCCGCAGGGGAGATCCCTGTGGGTGACATCCTCAGGGGAGATCCCCGTGTCACAGGGACGGCCAGAGACTGGGAACGAGACGGAAACATTGTCTGGGGGACGGTGACTTCTAACAAAGCACCGCGGAGTCAAAGCCTGTTCTTCAAGGCCCGATATCACGGCACACCTAGCGTGCGCTACATATCGGTGAATTCATGGCACAGAGAGAAAGGCACCATAGATTGTAACTCAACTCGAGAAGCTTTCCTAATGTACTTGGCGGATAAACCAGTCCCGCAGCGGTAACATCACTGGACTCGAGATGCCCAGGGGTTAACGCTCGGCAGGGTGGGGTGGGGGGTCTCCGTAAACAGTCGGGGGTCCCAGGGACCCGAGCCAGCGGCAGCACCCCGCTGGTGACAGCTTGCCAGCTGGAGAAAGCACCCTCTGTCTGCTGGTTTGAGTGCTTCAAGGGTCTTTGTGACAAACAGCATCAGACCCCACATTCTCCCCCCCGTGGGAGTGAGTCCCACATTCTCCCCCCATGGGAGCGAGTCCCACATTCTCCCCCCCCCGTGGGAGCGAGCCCCACATTCTCCCCCCATGGGAGCGAGTCCCACATTCTTCCCCACTCCCACTCTCCAAGTAAAGACTTACTCCTGAATTCATCCCTCCCACACCGATTGGATTTATTAACCACCGTCTCATATACAGAGTCCCCCCACCCCACCCCCACCCCACCCCACACCCCCCACCCCCCCACCCCTGCTTGGTTCTGATCTCTACCTAAAGAAGTGGAAACAGCTTCTCTCCATCGGCCCTGCTGAAACCCCTGGATGATTCTGAACACCCCCTCCCCCTCCACCTTCCCCCACAGACTGTTCAACCGTACCAGATTATTGTAGCCACCTCCTTCCTGCACCTCCCACAGCATCCCCCCCCCCTCCACCCCCAAAGCCCCTCTACTCAGCATCTCAAATACAACCCTGAGACAGAACAGGGGGAGGTCCGTAAGCCCTGACCACCCCCCACTCCCTGCAGATCCTCTGGTCGAGGGACATCCCCAGGGAATCTACCCCCCCCTCCCCCCACACCTGCCCACCCAGTCCCATCCGCAGCATCCTTCCCGGATGTATCACAGCTTGGTCTGGGGCTCCTGCTCTGCCCAAGACCGCAAGGAACTACAAAGGGTCGTGAACGTAGCCCAGTCCCATCACGCAAACCAGCCTCCCATCCATTGACTCCGTCTACACTTCCCGCTGCCTCGGGGGGGGAAAAGCAGCCGGCATAATCAAGGACCCCACGCACCCCGGACATTCTCTCTTCCACCTTCTTCCGTCGGGGGAAAAAGATACAAAAGTCTGAGGTCACGGACCGACCGACTCAAGAACAGCTTCTTCCCTGCTGCTGCCGTCAGACTTTTGAATGGACCGACCTCGCATTAAGTTGATCTTTCTCTACACCCCGAGCTGTGACTGTAACACTACATTCTGCACCCTCTCCTTTCCTTCTCTATGAACGGTATGCTTTGTCTGTACAGCGCGCAAGAAACAATACTTTTCACTGTGTCCCAATACACGGGACAATAATAAATCAGATCAAAACAGCTGGCAGACACTTGGCATCTCCCCCTTGTGTCTTCCCCTCCCCAGCCTCCTACCTGCGGTACGCCTCCGAGGCAGCTGCGTAATGCAGAGGGGTGCAGCCCCTCCCGTCAGTGGCGGTGACACTGGCCCCAGCGGTGATCAGAGTAACCGTACATTGGTACCTGCCATTGGCCGCAGCGTAGTGCAGAGGGGACCTGCAGTGGAGACAAACACGACACCATGTAGAACATAGAACATAGAACAGTACAGCACAGAACAGGCCCTTCGGCCCACGATGTTGTGCCGACCTTCATCTGAAACCAAGATCAAGCTATCCCACTCCCTATCATCCTGGTGTGCTCCATGTGCCTATCCAATAACCGCTTAAATGTTCCTAAAGTGTCTGACTCCACTATCACTGCAGGCAGTCCATTCCACACCCCAACCACTCTCTGCGTAAAGAACCTACCTCTGATATCCTTCCTGTATCTCCCACCACGAACCCTATAGTTATGCCCCCTTGTAATAGCTCCATCCACCCGAGGAAATAGTCTTTGAACGTTCACTCTATCTATCCCCTTCATCATTTTATAAACCTCTATTAAGTCTCCCCTCAATCTCCTCCGCTCCAGAGAGAACAGCCCCAGCTCCCTCAACCTTTCCTCATAAGACCTACCCTCCAAACCAGGCAGCGTCCTGGTAAATCTCCTCTGCACTCTTTCCAGCGCTTCCACATCCTTCTTATAGTGAGGTGACCAGAACTGCACACAATATTCCAAATGCGGTCTCACCAAGGTCCTGTACAGTTGCAGCATAACCCCAGGGCTCTTAAACTCCAACCCCCTGTTAATAAAAGCTAACACACTATAGGCCTTCTTCACAGCTCTATCCACTTGAGTGGCAACCTTCAGAGATCTGTGGATATGGACCCCAAGGTCTCTCTGTTCCTCCACAGTCTTCAGAACCCTAGGAGGGGGAAAAAGGTGCTTGGAACCGGACTCCTGCTTTTATCAGGCGTGGCATTGAGTACAAGAGCGGGGAGGTTATGTTGGAGCTGTACAGAGCGTTGGCGAGGCCACAGCTGGAGCACTGTGTGCAGTTCTGGTCACCTCACTATAGGAAAGACGTGATTGTACCAGAGGGGGGTACAGGGGAGGTTCACCAGCGTGTTGCCTGGGATGGAGCGTTTGAGCTGTGAGGAGAGACTGGGTAGGCTTGGATTGTTCTCTCTAGAGCAGGGAAGGCCGGGGGGGAGGGCGTGATTGAGGTGTATACGATTATGAGGGGTGTGGACAGGGTGAGGATGGAGCAGCTGTTTCCCTTGGTGGAAGGGTCAGTCATGAGGGGGCACAGATTTCGGGTGAGGGGCAGGAGATTCAGAGGGGCCACCAGTGGCACGGCGGGTTAGCACTGCTGCCTCACAGCGCAAGGGACCCGGGTTCGATTCCCGGCTTGGGCCACTGTCTGTGTGGAGTCTGCACGTTCTCCCCGTGTCTGCGTGGGTTTCCTCCGGGTGCTCCGGTTTCCGCCCACAGTCCAAAGATATGCAGGTTAGGGTGGATTGGCCATGCTAAATTGCCCCTTAGTGTCCAAAGATGTGCAGGTTAGGGTGGATTGGCCATGCTAAATTGCCCCTTAGTGTCCAAAGATGTGCAGGTTAGGGTGGATTGGCCATGCTAAATTGTCCCTTAGTGTCCAAAGATGTGTAGGTTAGGGTGGATTGGCCATGCTAAATTGCCCCTTAGTGTCCAAAGATGTGTAGGTTCGGGTGGATTGGCCATGCTAAATTGTCCCTCAGTGTCCAAAGATGTGGAGGTTAGGGTGGATTGGCCATGCTAAATTGCCCCTTAGTGTCCAAAGATGTGTAGGTTAGGTGGATTGGCCATGCTAAATTGTCCCTTAGTGTCCAAAGATGTGGAGGTTAGGGTGGATTGGCCATGCTAAATTGCCCCTTAGTGTCCAAAGATGTGTAGGTTAGGTGGATTGGCCATGGTAAATTGTCCCTCAGTGTCCAAAGATGTGTAGGTTAGGTGGATTGGCCATGCTAAATTGCCCCTTAGTGTCCAAAGATGTGTAGGTTAGGTGGATTGGCCATGGTAAATTGCCCCTTAGTGTCCAAAGATGTGTAGGTTAGGTGGATTGGCCATGGTAAATTGTCCCTCAGTGTCCAAAGATGTGGAGGTTAGGGTGGATTGGCCATGCTAAATTGCCCCTTAGTGTCCAAAGATGTGTAGGTTAGGTGGATTGGCCATGCTAAATTGCTCCTTAGTGTCCAAAGATGTGTAGGTTAGGTGGATTGGCCATGGTAAATTGCCCCTTAGTGTCCAAAGATGTGTAGGTTAGGTGGATTGGCCATGGTAAATTGTCCCTCAGTGTCCAAAGATGTGTAGGTTAGGTGGATTGGCCATGCTAAATTGTCCCCGAGTGTCCAAAGATGTGTAGGTTAGGTGGATTCGCCATGCTAAATTGTCCCCGAGTGTCCAAAGATGTGTAGGTTAGGGTGGATTGGCCATGTTAAATTGTCCCCGAGTGTCCAAAGATGTGTAGGTTAGGGTGGATTGGCCATGCTAAATTGTCCCCGAGTGTCCAAAGATGTGTAGGTTAGGTGGATTGGCCATGCTAAATTGTCCCCGAGTGTCCAAAGATGTGTAGGTTAGGGTGGATTCGCCGTGCTAAATTGTCCCTCAGTGTCCAAAGATGTGTAGGTTAGGGTGGATTCGCCATGCTAAATTGT
>NW_027593457.1:2500-32036 GCF_964213995.1 Mustelus asterias
ACTCCCCCCGTGGGAGCGAGTCCCACATTCTCCCCCCACTCCCCCCGTGGGAGCGAGTCCCACATTCTCCCCCCACGGGAGCGAGTCCCACATTCTCCCCCACTCCCCCCGTGGGAGCGAGTCCCACATTCTCCCCCACTCCCCCCGTGGGAGCGAGTCCCACATTCTCCCCCCCACTCCCTGAGTAAAGAAGTTTCTCCAGAATTCCCGATCGGATCGATGAGCGATTACTGACGGCCCCCTAATTCCCTCACAAGTGGAAACATCTCCCCCCTCCCCGCCCCCCCATATCTCCCCCCTCCCCGCCCCCCCCCCCCCCCCCCCCCCCCATATCTCCCCTTATCGAAGCCCTTTCACAACCCAATGCCAATCGGGAAGTTGAAAGGGGCGTGCGCAGTCCCGGAACGACTCCTGACTATCCGAGTCTCTCCCGCCACCCCCTTTCTCCCCCCGCGGATCGACACTCACTCATATCAAACACGTCCCTCTGAATGCTGCCATTGGTGTGGCCCACTGCGGGAGGCTTCGACTTGTCCAGGTTCTGCACGTTGACGTAAGACGGATCATCGAACAGGTCCGACCGGCTGCCCGTCCTGCCGCCCTGCAACCCGGGGGTTGTGAACTTCTGAGAAGCACCTGGGTGGCGGGGGAAGGAAGTGTTCGAAACTCAATCGGATACGACTGATACAACAGCCCGTCTCTTACCTTCAGCAACTTTATTCGACCCCAGTTCAGCAAAGATCCCAGCTCCCTCCGTTTCCCCCTTTCCATCCCTCACACCATCTGCTCCTGTTGTGTCTATTTATACACGGCACAGTGGGTTAGCGCTGCCGCCTCACAGCGCCAGGGACCCGGGTTCGATTCCCGGCTCGGGTCACTGTCTGTGCGGAGTCTGCACGTTCTCCCCGTGTCTGCGTGGGTTTCCTCCGGGTGCTCCGGTTTCCTCCCACAGTCTGAAAGACGTGCTGGTTAGGGTGGATTGGCCGTGCTAAATTCTCTCTCAGTGTAACCCGAACAGGAGTGTGGCGACTAGGGGATTTTCACAGTAACTTCATTGCAGTGTTAATGTAGGCTGACTTGTGGCACTAATAAATAAACTTTAAACTTACACTCTATTGGAGTTTGAGCCAATAAGAATCATACAATCCCGACAGTGCAGAAGGAGGCCATTTGGCCCATCGAGTCTGCACCGACCACAATCCCACCCAGGCCCTATCCCCATAACCCTGCCTATTTACCCTACTAATCCCTTGACACTAAGGGGCCAATCCAGCTAACCCGCACATCTTTGGACACTAAGGGGCAATTTAGCATGGCCAATCCACCTAGTGTCCAAAGATGCGCAGGTTAGGTTGATTGGCCATGCTAAATTGCCCCTTAGTGTCCAAAGACGTGCTGGTTAGGGTGGATTGGCCGTGCTAAATTCTCCCTCAGTGTTACCCAAACAGGAGTGTGGCGACTAGGGGATTTTCACAGTAACTTCATTGCGGTGTTAATGTAGGCTGACTTGTGACATTAATAAACTTTAAACTTACACTCTATTGGAGTTTGAGCCAATAAGAATCATACAATTCCTACAGTGCAGAAGGAGGCCATTCAGCCCATCGAGTCTGCACCGACCACGATCCCAACCAGGCCCTATCCCCATAACCCTGCCTATTTACCCTACTAATCCCCCTGACACTAAGGGGCCAATCCACCTAACCCGCACATCTTTGGACACTAAGGGGCAATTTAGCATGGCCAATCCACCTAGTGTCCAAAGATGTGCAGGTTAGGTGGATTGGCCATGCTAAATTGCCCCTTAGTGTCCAAAGATGTGCGGGCTAAGGGGCAATTTAGCACGGCCAATCCACTTAACCTGCACATCTTTGGATTGTGGGAGGAAACCGGAGCACCCGGAGGAAACCCACGCAGACACGGGGAGAAGGTGCAGACTCCGCACAGACAGTGACCCGAGCCGGGAATCGAACCCGGGTCCCTGGCGCTGTGAGGCAGCAGTGCTAACCACTGTGCTGCCCCCCACAGTTGCAATTGGCTCAATGGTGTAATTGCCCAAGTGCATACTTGCTCAGACATTGACTGGGCCAGTGTCTGAATCCCACCTGGCTCGCCCCCCAACTCGAGTTCCCACTGGCTCCCCTGGGTCAGGTTTGGGCGTTAGTCCCCCATTCTTTCACGGGGGAATGTGTGTCGGGTGTCTCTGGCTTCAATGGAGCAAACACAGCAGCCAATTTGTGCACAGCAAGATCCCACAGGCTGCAACACCGATGCCACGAATATTGGGCCCCAGGACACCAAAGGAGAACCTCTCTGCCCAACTCCCCGAATCCTCCCCCCTCCTGACCCTGCCCTTCTTCCGATAACGCCCGCGGGAATCTTTGCCATCCACCCGAGGGCAGGAGGGGGCAGATGAGAGCCCCCGGGGAGGCGGGGGTGAGGGGGGCAACATTGTACCCCAAAATACAACACCTTCTGATCGTGCGGCCCACCCTCCTGGCAGCTACGGGGAGTGGGGTGGAGCCACGTGGGTGTGTACCCATGTGAGAGGCAATGGCCTAGTGGTATTATCGCTAGACTATTAATCCAGAAACTCAGCGAACGTTCTGGGGGACCCGGGTTCGAATCCCCGCCACGGCAGATGGTGGAATTTGAATTCAATACAAAATATCTGGGATTAAGAATCTACTGGTGACCCGCTGTGGGAAAAACCCATCTGGTTCCCTTTAGGGAAGGAAATCTGCCGTCCTTACCCCGGTCTGGCCTACATGTGACTCCAGAGCCACACAGCAATGTGGTTGACTCTCAACTGCCCATCCAAGGGCAACTAGGGATGGGCAATAAATGCTGGGCCCAGCCGGCGACGCCCATGGCCCAGGGATGGATAAAAAACAAACCTGCAGCACACAGACTGCAGTGGTTTGCGACATTAGCTCACGGCAAGGGGCAACAGGAGTGAGCAATGAATGCCAATCTTTCCAACGACACCCATGAAGGTTAAAAAACCAGGCTCTGTTGGCGCCAACCCATCCACCACGCGAACTCTCAAAGAACAAAGACAACTACAGCACAGGAACAGGCCCTTTGGCCCTCCAAGCCTGCACCGACCATGCTGCCCCCGACTGAACTAAAACCCCCTACCCTTCCGGGGACCATATCCCTCTATTCCCATCCTATTCGTGTATTTATCAAGACGCTCCTTAGAAGTCACTATCGTATCCGCTTCCACTCCCTCCCCCGGCAGCGAGTTCCAGGCACCCACCACCCTCTGTGTGAGAAGACTTGCCTCGTACATCTCCTTTAAACCTTGCCCCTCGCACCTTAAACCTGTGCCCCCCTAGTAATTGACTCTTCCACCCTGGGGGACAAAGCTTCTGACTATCCACTCTGTCCATGCCCCTCAATCTTGCAGACAAAGAACAAAGAACAGTACAGCACAGGAAACAGGCCCTTCGGCCCTCCAAGCCCGTGCCGCTCCTTGGTCCAACTAGACCAATCGTTTGTATCCCTCCATTCCCGGGCTGCTCATGTGACTATCCAGGTAAGTCTTAAACGATGTCAGCGTGCCTGCCTCCACCACCCTACTTGGCAGCGCCTTCCAGGTCGCCCCTCTATCAGGTCGCCCCTCAACCTCCGTCGCTCCAGTGAGAACAAACCAAGTTTCTCCAACCTCTCCTCATGGTTAATGCCCTCCATCCCAGGGCAACACCCTGGTAAATCTTTTCTGTACCCTCTCCAAAGCCTCCACATCCTTCTGGTAGTGTGGTGACCAGAATTGAACACTATATTCCAAGTGCGGCCTCACTAAGGTTCTATAAAGCTGCAACATGACTTGCCAATTTTTAAACTCAATGTCCCCCCCATCCCCGCAACCCTGCCCGCTGCTATGGCAACTCCCTACCTTGTGCTGCAGGCAGTTGCTTGGGAGAGTCGGAAGACCGTGAGTCGTAGAGGTTTCCTGACATCTGTCCGACGGGCTACACCACAGAGAAGGGGGGGGGATGGGGGCAGGAAAATGGAAAAAAAAACACCTGTAACAATGGCTTGCATTCCACTAGCGCCCGTCACCACCACCGCGGTACATCAGAACACCCGTCACGTCGAAGAGGTACCCCCGATTCCGGGGATGGTGGGACTGATGTACGAGGAGAGATTGACCAGGTTAGGATTGTTTTCACTGGAGTTCAGACGGATGAGGGGGGGACCTCATAGAGACTTATAAAATTCTAACAGGACTGGACAGGGTAGATGCAGGGAGGATGTTCCCGATGGTGGGGGGAGTCCAGAACCAGGGGTCACAGTCTGGGGATTCGGGGTAGACCATTTAGGACGGAGGCGAGACGACATTTCTTCACCCAGAGAGTGGTGAGCCTTCATTCCCACAGGAAGTAGTTGATGCCAAAACATTGAATGTATTCAAGAGGCGGCTGGATATAGCACTTGGGGGCGAACGGGATCAAAGGTTATGGGGAGAAAGCAGGATTAGGCTATTGAGTTGGATGATCAGCCGTGATGGTGATGAATGGGGGAGCAGCTCGAAGGGCCGAATGGCCACCTCCTGCTTCTATCTAGGTTTCTATGTGGGCAGCAGGGCACCCAGTTTGCACGGGGCATGCTCAGGGCACTGAGTACAGGAGTTGGGACGTTATGTTACAGCTGTACAAGACGTTAAGGCCACATTTGGAGGACTGTGTACAATCCTGGTCGCCCTGCTAGAGGGAGGATGTCACTAAACTGGAAAGAGTGCAGAAGAGATTTACAAGGATGTTAGCGGGACTTGATGGTTTGTGTTATAAGGACAGGCTGGATAGACTGGGACTTTTCCCCCTGGAGCGTAGGAGGCTGAGGGATGATCTTATAGAGGTCTATAAAATAATGAGATACCGAGGGGTGTAGGTACCTAGTCCCTTGAAAGTGGCGTCACAGGTAGACAGGGTGGTGAAGGTGGTGTTTGGCACACTTGCTTTCATCGGTCAGGGCACTGAATACAGGAGTTGGGACGTTATGTTACAGCTGTATAAGACATTGGTAAGGCCACATTTGGAGGACTATGTACAATTCTGGTCACCCTGCTGTAGGGAGGATATTATTAAACTGGAAAGGGTGCAAAAAACAGATGTACCAGGATGCGACTGGGACTTGATGGTTTGAGTTATAAGGAGAGGCTGAATAGAAATCATAGAAACCCTACAGTGCAGGAGGCGGCCATTCGGCCCATCGAGTCTGCACCGACCACAATCCCACCCAGGCCCTACCCCCACATATTTTACCCGCTAATCCCTCGAACCGACGCATCTCAGGACACTAAGGGGCAATTTTTTTTAACCTGGCCAATCAACCTAACCCGCACATCTTTGGAGTGTGGGAGGAAACCGGAGCACCCGGAGGAAACCCACGCAGACACGAGGAGAATGTGCAAACTCCACACAGACAGTGACCCGAGCCGGGAATCGAACCCAGGACTCTGGAGCTGTGAAGCAGCAGTGCTAACCCACTGTGCTACCGTGCCACCCCCCAGACTGGGACTTTTTTCTCTGGAGCGTAGGAGGCTGAGGGGTGATCTTATAGGGGTCTATAAAATAATGAGGGGCATAGATCAGCTAGATAGTCAATATCTTTTCCCAAAGGTAGGGGAGTCTAAAACTAGAGAGCAGAGGGCGAAGGTGAGGGGCGGGGAGGGGGGGGCGAAGGGGACTTGAGGGGCAACTTTTTCACACAGAGGGTGCTGCGTGTATGGAATGAGATGCCAGAGGAAGTGGGAGAGGCGGGTACAATGACATTTAAAAGACATTTGGACAGATTTCCAACATTCAGGCGACCAATTCACAGCCAGTGTTGAAAAGCTGCAAAATCCAGCATCACGGGAGCATACTTGCTTTCTGTGCTAAGTCGAGGGAAGTGTGTATGTTTGTGGAATGTTGTGTGACTTGCAACACCAGAGATAGCTAGCTGTAAGGGTTTACACTGTATCATGTTTGGATCTTGTAACTGGGAAAAGTTACGCTAATTCTTTTAGTTAAATTCTGTGTTCTGAAATGAACTTTGTTTGATAAAAGCTTCCTAGTGGGTCACTTGAATAATCCCTTTATTAGGATGCTACCGGGACTTGATGGTTTGAGTTATAAGGTGAGGCTGGATAGACTGGGACTTTTTTCTCTGGAGCGTAGGAGGCTGAGGGGTGATCTTATAGAGGTCTATAAAATAATGAGGGGCACAGATCAGCTAGATAGTCAATATCTTTTCCCAAAGGTAGGGGAGTCTAAAACTAGAGGGCACAGGTTTAAGGTGAGAGGGGAGAGATACAAAAGGGTCCAGAGGGGCAATTTTTTCACACAGAGGGCGGTGAGTGTCTGGAATGAGCTGCCAGAGGCAGTAGTAGAGGCGGGTACAATTTTATCTTTTAGAAAGCATTTAGACAGTTACATGGGTAAGATGGGTATAGAGGGATATGGGCCAAACGCGGGCAGTTGGGACCAGCTTAGGACTAGCGGCAGCACGAGCGGCACAGTGGGTTAGAACTGCTGCCTCACAGCGCCAGGGACCCGGGTTCCATTCCCGGCGCAGGGTCACTGTCTGTGTGGAGTCTGCACGTTCTCCCCGTGTCTGCGTGGGTTTCCTCCGGGTGCTCCGGTTTCCTCCCACAGTCTGAAAGACGTGCTGGTTAGGGCGGATTGGCCGTGCTAAATTCTCCCTCAGTGTAACCCGAACAGGAGTGTGGTGACTAGGGGATTTTCACAGTAGCTTCATTGCGGTGTTAATGTCAGCCTTACTTGCGACACTAATAAATAAACTTTAACTTTTAGTGGGTTAAGAAAAAAAAGGGACAGGTTTACAGCATGGACAGGTTGGGCCGAAGGGCCTGTTTCCATGCTGTAAACCTCGCTGACTCTATTTGGGGGTGAAACACCGTACGTTCACCCTAACGCCAAACTCAATTGTCTAAAGGTAAAGCCTGAGGCCCACTCCATCTCGGAGTGTCCGGGCCTGGTGTTTGACAGCCCAGTCAGTCCGTCGCACTGAGTGGAGCTCCGGAACAGTGTGGGACACGGACGATGGGCTGGGGCTAGCCGTGACGTGGAGCAGAGAGTTACAGCGGGACTGACCAGGGTGGCTCCGTGGTGATTGGCTTGCGGCGTGGGGAGGGCTGAGTTCCGGGGCGCCCCCACCCCTTCGCGGTGCCTCAGGTCCACGAGGCCCCCCAGGGGCGGTTCCTTCCCCGGGAAGTCGTTGTAGTACTGGTGGTCAGCCGGCTCCTCCTCCTCCTCGTCCCAGGCCGAGGCGTCGAAGCCCGCCATCCTGGGGAAGGGCACGGCAAGAGACAAGCGGGTTAGGCCACTGCCAGGCCAACTTTCGCCCACACCCACAGTCCGACCCCCACACGCTCCCTCTCCCCAGTCTGACCCCCACACACTCTCTCCCCCCCCCCGCCGTGAGACTCCCACAGGGGAGTCCCATACACGCTAGACACAGAGGCAGAAACAGAGGCAGACACAGAGGCAGACACAGAGGCAGACACAGAGGCAGACACAGAGGCAGACACAGAGGCAGACACAGAGGCAGACACAGAGGCAGACACAGAGGCAGACACAGAGGCAGACACAGAGGCAGACACAGAGGCAGACACAGAGGCAGACACAGAGGCAGACACAGAGGCAGACACAGAGGCAGACACAGAGGCAGACACAGAGGCAGACACAGAGGCAGACACAGAGGCAGACACAGAAGCAGACACAGAGGCAGACACAGAGGCAGACACAGAGGCAGACACAGAGGCAGACACAGAGGCAGACACAGAGGCAGACACAGAGGCAGACACAGAGACAGACACAGAGACAGACACAGAGACAGACACAGAGACAGACACAGAGACAGACACAGAGACAGACACAGAGACAGACACAGAGACAGACACAGAGACAGACACAGAGACAGACACAGAGACAGACACAGAGACAGACACAGAGACAGACTCCAGATCGCTGACTGACTATTTCAATGATGTCACTGCGGATGTCAATGGTGCTATATAAATGCAAGCTGTTCCTCCACTTTGTAGAGACACCAGTGAGAACACAAATCCACCACGGGTACTCACGTTACATAATGTATATTTACATTGCATTATATGATGTGTATCTTTCTTGTATTATCACAATCAGGATTCATTGTGTTGTATCTATTTACATTGTGTGTTGATTAATCAGTGAATTTTTGTGTATATATCGACACACTTATATTGAGGGTGCCATTATACACGGTGGCACAGTGGGTTAGCACTGCTGCCTCACAGCGCCAGGGACCCAGGTTCGATTCCCGGCTCGGGTCACTGTCTGTGTGGAGTCTGCACGTTCTCCCCGTGTCTGCGTGGGTTCCCTCCGGGTGCTCCGGTTTCCTCCCACACTCCAAAGATGTGCAGGGTAGGTGGATTGGCCATGCTAAATTGCCCCTTAGTGTCCAAAGGAGTGCGGGTTAGGGTGGATTGGCTGTGCTAAATTGCCCCTTAGTGTCCAAAGATGTGTAGGTTAGGTGGATTGGCCATGCTAAATTGCTCCTTTGTGTCCAAAGATGTGTAGGTTAGGTGGATTGGCCATGCTAAATTGCTCCTTTGTGTCCAAAGATGTGTAGGTTAGGTGGATTGGCCATGCTAAATTGCTCCTTTGTGTCCAAAGATGTGCAGGTTAGGTGGATTGGCCATGCTAAATTGTCCCTTAGTGTCCAAAGATGTATAGGTTAGGTGGATTGGCCATGCTAAATTGTCCCTTAGTGTCCAAAGATGTGTAGGTTAGGTGGATTGGCCATGCTAAATTGTCCCTTAGTGTCCAAAGATGTGTAGGTTAGGTGGATTGGCCATGCTAAATTGCTCCTTTGTGTCCAAAGATGTGTAGGTTAGGTGGATTGGCCATGCTAAATTGCTCCTTTGTGTCCAAAGATGTGTAGGTTAGGGGGATTGGCCATGCTAAATTGCTCCTTTGTGTCCAAAGATGTGTAGGTTAGGTGGATTGGCCATGCTAAATTGCTCCTTTGTGTCCAAAGATGTGCAGGTTAGGTGGATTGGCCATGCTAAATTGTCCCTTAGTGTCCAAAGATGTATAGGTTAGGTGGATTGGCCATGCTAAATTGTCCCTTAGTGTCCAAAGATGTGTAGGTTAGGTGGATTGGCCATGCTAAATTGTCCCTTAGTGTCCAAAGATGTGTAGGTTAGGTGGATTGGCCATGCTAAATTGCCCCTTAGTGTCCAAAGATGTGTAGGTTAGATGGATTGGCCATGCTAAATTGCCCCTTAGTGTCCAAAGATGTCTCTCCTCACGGCAGTTGGATGGATCTCAGCTGCCAGGAACACACAGCCAGGCAAGCTTCATAGAAATCATAGAAACCCGACAGTGCAGAAGGAGGCCATTCGGCCCATCGAGTCTGCACCGACCACAATCCCACCCAGGCCCTATCCCCACATATTTACCCACTAATCCCTCTAACCTACGCATCTCAGGACTCTAAGGGGCAATTTTTAACCTGGCCAATCAACCTAACCCGCACATCTTTGGACTGTGGGAGGAAACCGGAGCACCCGGAGGAAACCCACGCAGACACGAGGAGAATGTGCAAACTCCACACAGACAGTGACCCGAGCCGGGAATCGAACTCGGGACCCTGGAGCTGTGAAGCAGCAGTGCTAACCACTGTGCTACCGTGCCGCCCCGTGCGGGTTAGGGTGGGTGGACAGGGTGGTGTGTGTGTGTGTCGGGGCAGCAGCACTCAGTGGGTGGACAGGGTGGTGTGTGTGTGTGTGTCGGGGCAGCAGCACTCAGTGGGTGGACAGGGTGGTGTGTGTGTGTGTTGGGGCAGCAGCACTCAGTGGGTGGACAGGGTGGTGTGTGTGTGTCAGGGCAGCAGCACTCAGTGGGTGGACAGGGTGGTGTGTGTGTGTGTGTTGGGGCAGCAGCACTCAGTGGGTGGACAGGGTGGTGTGTGTGTGTGTGTCGGAGCAGCAGCACTCAGTGGGTGGACAGGGTGGTGTGTGTGTGTGTGTCGGGGCAGCAGCACTCAGTGGGTGGACAGGGTGGTGTGTGTGTGTCGGAGCAGCAGCACTCAGTGGGTGGACAGGGTGGTGTGTGTGTGTCGGAGCAGCAGCACTCAGTGGGTGGACAGGGTGGTGTGTGTGTGTGTCGGAGCAGCAGCACTCAGTGGGTGGACAGGGTGGTGTGTGTGTGTCGGAGCAGCAGCACTCAGTGGGTGGACAGGGTGGTGTGTGTGTGTCGGGGCAGCAGCACTCAGTGGGTGGACAGGGTGGTGTGTGTGTGTGTCGGAGCAGCAGCACTCAGTGGGTGGACAGGGTGGTGTGTGTGTGTCGGAGCAGCAGCACTCAGTGGGTGGACAGGGTGGTGTGTGTGTCGGAGCAGCAGCACTCGGTGGGTGGACAGGGTGGTGTGTGTGTCGGAGCAGCAGCACTCAGTGGGTGGACAGGGTGGTGTGTGTGTGTCGGGGCAGCAGCACTCAGTGGGTGGACAGGGTGGTGTGTGTGTGTGTGTCGGAGCAGCAGCACTCAGTGGGTGGACAGGGTGGTGTGTGTGTGTCGGAGCAGCAGCACTCAGTGGGTGGACAGGGTGGTGTGTGTGTGTCGGAGCAGCAGCACTCAGTGGGTGGACAGGGTGGTGTGTGTGTGTGTGTCGGGGCAGCAGCACTCAGTGGGTGGACAGGGTGGTGTGTGTGTGTGTGTCGGGGCAGCAGCACTCAGTGGGTGGATAGGGTGGTGTGTGTGTGTCGGGGCAGCAGCACTCAGTGGGTGGACAGGGTGGTGTGTGTGTCGGGGCAGCAGCACTCAGTGGGTGGACAGGGTGGTGTGTGTGTGTGTGTCGGGGCAGCAGCACTCAGTGGGTGGACAGGGTGGTGTGTGTGTGTGTGTCGGGGCAGCAGCACTCAGTGGGTGGATAGGGTGGTGTGTGTGTGTCGGGGCAGCAGCACTCAGTGGGTGGACAGGGTGGTGTGTGTGTGTGTGTCGGGGCAGCAGCACTCAGTGGGTGGACAGGGTGGTGTGTGTGTGTCGGGGCAGGAGCACTCAGTGGGTGGACAGGGTGGTGTGTGTGTGTGTGTCGGGGCAGCAGCACTCAGTGGGTGGACAGGGTGGTGTGTGTGTGTGTGTCGGAGCAGCAGCACTCAGTGGGTGGACAGGGTGGTGTGTGTGTGTGTGTGTCGGGGCAGCAGCACTCAGTGGGTGGACAGGGTGGTGTGTGTGTGTGTGTCGGAGCAGCAGCACTCAGTGGGTGGACAGGGTGGTGTGTGTGTGTGTGTGTCGGGGCAGCAGCACTCAGTGGGAGGACAGGGTGGTGTGTGTGTGTGTGTCGGGGCAGCAGCACTCAGTGGGTGGACAGGGTGGTGTGTGTGTGTGTGTCGGGGCAGCAGCACTCAGTGGGTGGACAGGGTGGTGTGTGTGTGTGTGTCGGAGCAGCAGCACTCAGTGGGTGGACAGGGTGGTGTGTGTGTGTGTGTCGGGGCAGCAGCACTCAGTGGGTGGACAGGGTGGTGTGTGTGTGTCGGGGCAGGAGCACTCAGTGGGTGGACAGGGTGGTGTGTGTGTGTGTGTCGGGGCAGCAGCACTCAGTGGGTGGACAGGGTGGTGTGTGTGTGTGTGTCGGAGCAGCAGCACTCAGTGGGTGGACAGGGTGGTGTGTGTGTGTGTGTGTCGGGGCAGCAGCACTCAGTGGGTGGACAGGGTGGTGTGTGTGTGTGTGTCGGAGCAGCAGCACTCAGTGGGTGGACAGGGTGGTGTGTGTGTGTGTGTCGGAGCAGCAGCACTCAGTGGGTGGACAGGGTGGTGTGTGTGTGTGTGTGTCGGGGCAGCAGCACTCAGTGGGTGGACAGGGTGGTGTGTGTGTGTGTGTGTCGGGGCAGCAGCACTCAGTGGGTGGACAGGGTGGTGTGTGTGTGTGTCGGGGCAGCAGCACTCAGTGGGTGGACAGGGTGGTGTGTGTGTGTGTGTCGGGGCAGCAGCACTCAGTGGGTGGACAGGGTGGTGTGTGTGTGTGTGTCGGGGCAGCAGCACTCAGTGGGTGGACAGGGTGGTGTGTGTGTGTGTGTGTTGGGGCAGCAGCACTCAGTGGGTGGACAGGGTGGTGTGTGTGTGCGTGTCGGGGCAGCAGCACTCAGTGGGTGGACAGGGTGGTGTGTGTGTGTGTGTTGGGGCAGCAGCACTCAGTGGGTGGACAGGGTGGTGTGTGTGTGTGTGTCGGAGCAGCAGCACTCAGTGGGTGGACAGGGTAGTGTGTGTGTGTGTGTCGGGGCAGCAGCACTCAGTGGGTGGACAGGGTGGTGTGTGTGTGTCGGAGCAGCAGCACTCAGTGGGTGGACAGGGTGGTGTGTGTGTGTGTGTTGGGGCAGCAGCACTCAGTGGGTGGACAGGGTGGTGTGTGTGTGTGTGTCGGGGCAGCAGCACTCAGTGGGTGGACAGGGTGGTGTGTGTGTGTCGGAGCAGCAGCACTCAGTGGGTGGACAGGGTGGTGTGTGTGTGTGTGTGTCGGGGCAGCAGCACTCAGTGGGTGGACAGGGTGGTGTGTGTGTGTCGGGGCAGCAGCACTCAGTGGGTGGACAGGGTGGTGTGTGTGTGTGTGTGTGTTGGGGCAGCAGCACTCAGTGGGTGGACAGGGTGGTGTGTGTGTGTGTGTCGGGGCAGCAGCACTCAGTGGGTGGACAGGGTGGTGTGTGTGTGTGTGTCGGAGCAGCAGCACTCAGTGGATGGACAGGGTGGTGTGTGTGTGTGTGTCGGAGCAGCAGCACTCAGTGGGTGGACAGGGTGGTGTGTGTGTGTTGGGGCAGCAGCACTCAGTGGGTGGACAGGGTGGTGTGTGTGTGTGTCGGGGAAGCAGCACTCAGTGGATGGACAGGGTGGTGTGTGTGTGTCGGAGCAGCAGCACTCAGTGGGTGGACAGGGTGGTGTGTGTGTGTTGGGGCAGCAGCACTCAGTGGGTGGACAGGGTGGTGTGTGTGTGTCGGGGCAGCAGCACTCAGTGGGTGGACAGGGTGGTGTGTGTGTGTGTGTCGGGGCAGCAGCACTCAGTGGGTGGACAGGGTGGTGTGTGTGTGTGTGTTGGGGCAGCAGCACTCAGTGGGTGGACAGGGTGGTGTGTGTGTGTGTGTCGGGGCAGCAGCACTCAGTGCGTGGACAGGGTGGTGTGTGTGTGTGTGTCGGGGCAGCAGCACTCAGTGGGTGGACAGGGTGGTGTGTGTGTGTGTGTTGGGGCAGCAGCACTCAGTGGGTGGACAGGGTGGTGTGTGTGTGTGTGTCGGGGCAGCAGCACTCAGTGGGTGGACAGGGTGGTGTGTGTGTGTGTGTTGGGGCAGCAGCACTCAGTGGGTGGACAGGGTGGTGTGTGTGTGTGTGTCGGAGCAGCAGCACTCAGTGGGTGGACAGGGTAGTGTGTGTGTGTGTGTCGGGGCAGCAGCACTCAGTGGGTGGACAGGGTGGTGTGTGTGTGTCGGAGCAGCAGCACTCAGTGGGTGGACAGGGTGGTGTGTGTGTGTGTGTTGGGGCAGCAGCACTCAGTGGGTGGACAGGGTGGTGTGTGTGTGTGTGTCGGGGCAGCAGCACTCAGTGGGTGGACAGGGTGGTGTGTGTGTGTCGGAGCAGCAGCACTCAGTGGGTGGACAGGGTGGTGTGTGTGTGTGTGTGTCGGGGCAGCAGCACTCAGTGGGTGGACAGGGTGGTGTGTGTGTGTCGGGGCAGCAGCACTCAGTGGGTGGACAGGGTGGTGTGTGTGTGTGTGTGTGTTGGGGCAGCAGCACTCAGTGGGTGGACAGGGTGGTGTGTGTGTGTGTGTCGGGGCAGCAGCACTCAGTGGGTGGACAGGGTGGTGTGTGTGTGTGTGTCGGAGCAGCAGCACTCAGTGGATGGACAGGGTGGTGTGTGTGTGTGTGTCGGAGCAGCAGCACTCAGTGGGTGGACAGGGTGGTGTGTGTGTGTTGGGGCAGCAGCACTCAGTGGGTGGACAGGGTGGTGTGTGTGTGTGTCGGGGCAGCAGCACTCAGTGGATGGACAGGGTGGTGTGTGTGTGTGTTGGGGCAGCAGCACTCAGTGGGTGGACAGGGTGGTGTGTGTGTGTGTGTCGGGGCAGCAGCACTCAATGGGTGGACAGGGTGGTGTGTGTGTGCGTGTCGGGGCAGCAGCACTCAGTGGGTGGACAGGGTGGTGTGTGTGTGTGTGTCGGAGCAGCAGCACTCAGTGGGTGGACAGGGTGGTGTGTGTGTGTGTCGGGGCAGCAGCACTCAGTGGGTGGACAGGGTGGTGTGTGTGTGTGTGTTGGGGCAGCAGCACTCAGTGGGTGGACAGGGTGGTGTGTGTGTGTGTGTCGGGGCAGCAGCACTCAGTGGGTGGACAGGGTGGTGTGTGTGTGTCGGAGCAGCAGCACTCAGTGGGTGGACAGGGTGGTGTGTGTGTGTTGGGGCAGCAGCACTCAGTGGGTGGACAGGGTGGTGTGTGTGTGTCGGGGCAGCAGCACTCAGTGGGTGGACAGGGTGGTGTGTGTGTCGGGGCAGCAGCACTCAGTGGGTGGACAGGGTGGTGTGTGTGTGTGTGTTGGGGCAGCAGCACTCAGTGGGTGGACAGGGTGGTGTGTGTGTGTGTGTCGGGGCAGCAGCACTCAGTGGGTGGACAGGGTGGTGTGTGTGTGTGTGTCGGGGCAGCAGCACTCAGTGGGTGGACAGGGTGGTGTGTGTGTGTGTGTCGGGGCAGCAGCACTCAGTGGGTGGACAGGGTGGTGTGTGTGTGTGTGTCGGGGCAGCAGCACTCAGTGGGTGGACAGGGTGGTGTGTGTGTGTGTGTCGGGGCAGCAGCACTCAGTGGGTGGACAGGGTGGTGTGTGTGTGTCGGAGCAGCAGCACTCAGTGGGTGGACAGGGTGGTGTGTGTGTGTCGGGGCAGCAGCACTCAGTGGGTGGACAGGGTGGTGTGTGTGTGTCGGAGCAGCAGCACTCAGTGGGTGGACAGGGTGGTGTGTGTGTGTGTGTCGGAGCAGCAGCACTCAGTGGGTGGACAGGGTGGTGTGTGTGTGTGTCGGGGCAGCAGCACTCAGTGGGTGGACAGGGTGGGGTGTGTGTGTGTGTGTGTCGGGGCAGCAGCACTCAGTGGGTGGACAGGGTGGTGTGTGTGTGTGTGTGTGTCGGAGCAGCAGCACTCAGTGGGTGGACAGGGTGGTGTGTGTGTGTGTGTCGGGGCAGCAGCACTCAGTGGGTGGACAGGGTGGTGTGTGTGTGTGTGTCGGGGCAGCAGCACTCAGTGGGTGGACAGGGTGGTGTGTGTGTGTGTGTCGGGGCAGCAGCACTCAGTGGGTGGACAGGGTGGTGTGTGTGTGTGTGTCGGAGCAGCAGCACTCAGTGGGTGGACAGGGTGGTGTGTGTGTGTGTCGGAGCAGCAGCACTCAGTGGGTGGACAGGGTGGTGTGTGTGTCGGGGCAGCAGCACTCAGTGGGTGGACAGGGTGGTGTGTGTGTGTGTGTCGGGGCAGCAGCACTCAGTGGGTGGACAGGGTGGTGTGTGTGTGTGTCGGGGCAGCAGCACTCAGTGGGTGGACAGGGTGGTGTGTGTGTGTGTGTGTGTCGGAGCAGCAGCACTCAGTGGGTGGACAGGGTGGTGTGTGTGTGTGTGTGTCGGGGCAGCAGCACTCAGTGGGTGGACAGGGTGGTGTGTGTGTGTGTCGGGGCAGCAGCACTCAGTGGGTGGACAAGGTGGTGTGTGTGTGTGTGTCGGGGCAGCAGCACTCAGTGGGTGGACAGGGTGGTGTGTGTGTGTGTGTCGGGGCAGCAGCACTCAGTGGGTGGACAGGGTGGTGTGTGTGTGTGTGTTGGGGCAGCAGCACTCAGTGGGTGGACAGGGTGGTGTGTGTGTGTGTGTCGGAGCAGCAGCACTCAGTGGGTGGACAGGGTGGTGTGTGTGTGTGTCGGGGCAGCAGCACTCAGTGGGTGGACAGGGTGGTGTGTGTGTGTGTGTTGGGGCAGCAGCACTCAGTGGGTGGACAGGGTGGTGTGTGTGTGCGTGTCGGAGCAGCAGCACTCAGTGGGTGGACAGGGTGGTGTGTGTGTGCGTGTCGGAGCAGCAGCACTCAGTGGGTGGACAGGGTGGTGTGTGTGTGTGTGTTGGGGCAGCAGCACTCAGTGGGTGGACAGGGTGGTGTGTGTGTGTGTGTCGGGGCAGCAGCACTCAGTGGGTGGACAGGGTGGTGTGTGTGTGTCGGAGCAGCAGCACTCAGTGGGTGGACAGGGTGGTGTGTGTGTGTGTCGGGGCAGCAGCACTCAGTGGGTGGACAGGGTGGTGTGTGTGTGTGTGTGTGTTGGGGCAGCAGCACTCAGTGGGTGGACAGGGTGGTGTGTGTGTGTGTGTCGGGGCAGCAGCACTCAGTGGGTGGACAGGGTGGTGTGTGTGTGTCGGAGCAGCAGCACTCAGTGGGTGGACAGGGTGGTGTGTGTGTGTGTGTCGGAGCAGCAGCACTCAGTGGATGGACAGGGTGGTGTGTGTGTGTGTGTCGGAGCAGCAGCACTCAGTGGGTGGACAGGGTGGTGTGTGTGTGTTGGGGCAGCAGCACTCAGTGGGTGGACAGGGTGGTGTGTGTGTGTGTCGGGGCAGCAGCACTCAGTGGGTGGACAGGGTGGTGTGTGTGTGTGTGTTGGGGCAGCAGCACTCAGTGGGTGGACAGGGTGGTGTGTGTGTGTGTGTCGGGGCAGCAGCACTCAGTGGGTGGACAGGGTGGTGTGTGTGTGCGTGTCGGGGCAGCAGCACTCAGTGGGTGGACAGGGTGGTGTGTGTGTGTGTGTCGGAGCAGCAGCACTCAGTGGGTGGACAGGGTGGTGTGTGTGTGTGTCGGGGCAGCAGCACTCAGTGGGTGGACAGGGTGGTGTGTGTGTGTGTGTTGGGGCAGCAGCACTCAGTGGGTGGACAGGGTGGTGTGTGTGTGTGTGTCGGGGCAGCAGCACTCAGTGGGTGGACAGGGTGGTGTGTGTGTGTCGGAGCAGCAGCACTCAGTGGGTGGACAGGGTGGTGTGTGTGTGTGTCGGGGCAGCAGCACTCAGTGGGTGGACAGGGTGGTGTGTGTGTGTGTGTGTGTGTGTTGGGGCAGCAGCACTCAGTGGGTGGACAGGGTGGTGTGTGTGTGTGTGTCGGGGCAGCAGCACTCAGTGGGTGGACAGGGTGGTGTGTGTGTGTCGGAGCAGCAGCACTCAGTGGGTGGACAGGGTGGTGTGTGTGTGTGTGTCGGAGCAGCAGCACTCAGTGGATGGACAGGGTGGTGTGTGTGTGTGTGTCGGAGCAGCAGCACTCAGTGGGTGGACAGGGTGGTGTGTGTGTGTTGGGGCAGCAGCACTCAGTGGGTGGACAGGGTGGTGTGTGTGTGTGTGTCGGAGCAGCAGCACTCAGTGGGTGGACAGGGTGGTGTGTGTGTGTCGGGGCAGCAGCACTCAGTGGGTGGACAGGGTGGTGTGTGTGTGTCGGAGCAGCAGCACTCAGTGGGTGGACAGGGTGGTGTGTGTGTGTGTGTCGGGGCAGCAGCACTCAGTGGGTGGACAGGGTGGTGTGTGTGTGTGTGTCGGGGCAGCAGCACTCAGTGGGTGGACAGGGTGGTGTGTGTGTGTGTGTCGGGGCAGCAGCACTCAGTGGGTGGACAGGGTGGTGTGTGTGTGTCGGGGCAGCAGCACTCAGTGGGTGGACAGGGTGGTGTGTGTGTGCGTGTCGGGGCAGCAGCACTCAGTGGGTGGACAGGGTGGTGTGTGTGTGTGTGTTGGGGCAGCAGCACTCAGTGGGTGGACAGGGTGGTGTGTGTGTGTGTGTCGGGGCAGCAGCACTCAGTGGGTGGACAGGGTGGTGTGTGTGTGTGTGTCGGGGCAGCAGCACTCAGTGGGTGGACAGGGTGGTGTGTGTGTGTCGGGGCAGCAGCACTCAGTGGGTGGACAGGGTGGTGTGTGTGTGTGTCGGGGCAGCAGCACTCAGTGGGTGGACAGGGTGGTGTGTGTGTGCGTGTCGGGGCAGCAGCACTCAGTGGGTGGACAGGGTGGTGTGTGTGTGTGTGTCGGGGCAGCAGCACTCAGTGGGTGGACAGGGTGTGTGTGTGTGTGTCGGAGCAGCAGCACTCAGTGGGTGGACAGGGTGGTGTGTGTGTGTCGGGGCAGCAGCACTCAGTGGGTGGACAGGGTGGTGTGTGTGTGTCGGAGCAGCAGCACTCAGTGGGTGGACAGGGTGGTGTGTGTGTGTGTGTCGGAGCAGCAGCACTCAGTGGGTGGACAGGGTGGTGTGTGTGTGTGTCGGGGCAGCAGCACTCAGTGGGTGGACAGGGTGGTGTGTGTGTGTGTGTGTGTCGGGGCAGCAGCACTCAGTGGGTGGACAGGGTGGTTGTGTGTGTGTGTGTGTCGGAGCAGCAGCACTCAGTGGGTGGACAGGGTGGTGTGTGTGTGTGTGTCGGGGCAGCAGCACTCAGTGGGTGGACAGGGTGGTGTGTGTGTGTGTGTCGGGGCAGCAGCACTCAGTGGGTGGACAGGGTGGTGTGTGTGTGTGTGTCGGGGCAGCAGCACTCAGTGGGTGGACAGGGTGGTGTGTGTGTGTGTGTCGGAGCAGCAGCACTCAGTGGGTGGACAGGGTGGTGTGTGTGTGTGTCGGAGCAGCAGCACTCAGTGGGTGGACAGGGTGGTGTGTGTGTCGGGGCAGCAGCACTCAGTGGGTGGACAGGGTGGTGTGTGTGTGTGTGTCGGGGCAGCAGCACTCAGTGGGTGGACAGGGTGGTGTGTGTGTGTGTCGGGGCAGCAGCACTCAGTGGGTGGACAGGGTGGTGTGTGTGTGTGTGTGTCGGAGCAGCAGCACTCAGTGGGTGGACAGGGTGGTGTGTGTGTGTGTGTGTCGGGGCAGCAGCACTCAGTGGGTGGACAGGGTGGTGTGTGTGTGTGTCGGGGCAGCAGCACTCAGTGGGTGGACAAGGTGGTGTGTGTGTGTGTGTCGGGGCAGCAGCACTCAGTGGGTGGACAGGGTGGTGTGTGTGTGTGTGTCGGGGCAGCAGCACTCAGTGGGTGGACAGGGTGGTGTGTGTGTGTGTGTGTGTTGGGGCAGCAGCACTCAGTGGGTGGACAGGGTGGTGTGTGTGTGTGTGTCGGAGCAGCAGCACTCAGTGGGTGGACAGGGTGGTGTGTGTGTGTGTCGGGGCAGCAGCACTCAGTGGGTGGACAGGGTGGTGTGTGTGTGTGTGTTGGGGCAGCAGCACTCAGTGGGTGGACAGGGTGGTGTGTGTGTGCGTGTCGGAGCAGCAGCACTCAGTGGGTGGACAGGGTGGTGTGTGTGTGTGTGTCGGAGCAGCAGCACTCAGTGGGTGGACAGGGTGGTGTGTGTGTGTGTGTTGGGGCAGCAGCACTCAGTGGGTGGACAGGGTGGTGTGTGTGTCGGGGCAGCAGCACTCAGTGGGTGGACAGGGTGGTGTGTGTGTGTCGGAGCAGCAGCACTCAGTGGGTGGACAGGGTGGTGTGTGTGTGTGTCGGGGCAGCAGCACTCAGTGGGTGGACAGGGTGGTGTGTGTGTGTGTGTGTTGGGGCAGCAGCACTCAGTGGGTGGACAGGGTGGTGTGTGTGTGTGTGTCGGGGCAGCAGCACTCAGTGGGTGGACAGGGTGGTGTGTGTGTGTTCGGAGCAGCAGCACTCAGTGGGTGGACAGGGTGGTGTGTGTGTGTGTGTCGGAGCAGCAGCACTCAGTGGATGGACAGGGTGGTGTGTGTGTGTGTGTCGGAGCAGCAGCACTCAGTGGGTGGACAGGGTGGTGTGTGTGTGTTGGGGCAGCAGCACTCAGTGGGTGGACAGGGTGGTGTGTGTGTGTGTCGGGGCAGCAGCACTCAGTGGGTGGACAGGGTGGTGTGTGTGTTGGGGCAGCAGCACTCAGTGGGTGGACAGGGTGGTGTGTGTGTGTGTGTCGGGGCAGCAGCACTCAGTGGGTGGACAGGGTGGTGTGTGTGTGCGTGTCGGGGCAGCAGCACTCAGTGGGTGGACAGGGTGGTGTGTGTGTGTGTGTCGGAGCAGCAGCACTCAGTGGGTGGACAGGGTGGTGTGTGTGTGTGTCGGGGCAGCAGCACTCAGTGGGTGGACAGGGTGGTGTGTGTGTGTGTGTTGGGGCAGCAGCACTCAGTGGGTGGACAGGGTGGTGTGTGTGTGTGTGTCGGGGCAGCAGCACTCAGTGGGTGGACAGGGTGGTGTGTGTGTGTGTCGGAGCAGCAGCACTCAGTGGGTGGACAGGGTGGTGTGTGTGTGTGTCGGGGCAGCAGCACTCAGTGGGTGGACAGGGTGGTGTGTGTGTGTGTGTGTGTGTGGGGCAGCAGCACTCAGTGGGTGGACAGGGTGGTGTGTGTGTGTGTGTCGGGGCAGCAGCACTCAGTGGGTGGACAGGGTGGTGTGTGTGTGTCGGAGCAGCAGCACTCAGTGGGTGGACAGGGTGGTGTGTGTGTGTGTGTCGGAGCAGCAGCACTCAGTGGATGGACAGGGTGGTGTGTGTGTGTGTGTCGGAGCAGCAGCACTCAGTGGGTGGACAGGGTGGTGTGTGTGTGTTGGGGCAGCAGCACTCAGTGGGTGGACAGGGTGGTGTGTGTGTGTGTGTCGGAGCAGCAGCACTCAGTGGGTGGACAGGGTGGTGTGTGTGTGTCGGGGCAGCAGCACTCAGTGGGTGGACAGGGTGGTGTGTGTGTGTCGGAGCAGCAGCACTCAGTGGGTGGACAGGGTGGTGTGTGTGTGTGTGTCGGGGCAGCAGCACTCAGTGGGTGGACAGGGTGGTGTGTGTGTGTGTGTCGGGGCAGCAGCACTCAGTGGGTGGACAGGGTGGTGTGTGTGTGTGTGTCGGGGCAGCAGCACTCAGTGGGTGGACAGGGTGGTGTGTGTGTGTGTGTCGGGGCAGCAGCACTCAGTGGGTGGACAGGGTGGTGTGTGTGTGCGTGTCGGGGCAGCAGCACTCAGTGGGTGGACAGGGTGGTGTGTGTGTGTGTGTTGGGGCAGCAGCACTCAGTGGGTGGACAGGGTGGTGTGTGTGTGTGTGTCGGGGCAGCAGCACTCAGTGGGTGGACAGGGTGGTGTGTGTGTGTGTGTCGGGGCAGCAGCACTCAGTGGGTGGACAGGGTGGTGTGTGTGTGTCGGGGCAGCAGCACTCAGTGGGTGGACAGGGTGGTGTGTGTGTGTGTCGGGGCAGCAGCACTCAGTGGGTGGACAGGGTGGTGTGTGTGTGCGTGTCGGGGCAGCAGCACTCAGTGGGTGGACAGGGTGGTGTGTGTGTGTGTGTTGGGGCAGCAGCACTCAGTGGGTGGACAGGGTGGTGTGTGTGTGTGTGTCGGAGCAGCAGCACTCAGTGGGTGGACAGGGTGGTGCGTGTGTGTGTGTGTCGGGGCAGCAGCACTCAGTGGGTGGACAGGGTGGTGTGTGTGTGTGTGTCGGAGCAGCAGCACTCAGTGGGTGGACAGGGTGGTGTGTGTGTGTGTGTCGGAGCAGCAGCACTCAGTGGGTGGACAGGGTGGTGTGTGTGTGTCGGGGCAGCAGCACTCAGTGGGTGGACAGGGTGGTGTGTGTGTGTGTGTCGGGGCAGCAGCACTCAGTGGGTGGACAGGGTGGTGTGTGTGTGTGTGTCGGGGCAGCAGCACTCAGTGGGTGGACAGGGTGGTGTGTGTGTGTGTCGGAGCAGCAGCACTCAGTGGGTGGACAGGGTGGTGTGTGTGTGTGTGTCGGAGCAGCAGCACTCAGTGGGTGGACAGGGTGGTGTGTGTGTGTCGGGGCAGCAGCACTCAGTGGGTGGACAGGGTGTGTGTGTGTGTGTCGGGGCAGCAGCACTCAGTGGGTGGACAGGGTGGTGTGTGTGTGTGTGTCGGGGCAGCAGCACTCAGTGGGTGGACAGGGTGGTGTGTGTGTGTGTGTCGGAGCAGCAGCACTCAGTGGGTGGACAGGGTGGTGTGTGTGTGTGTCGGGGCAGCAGCACTCAGTGGGTGGACAGGGTGGTGTGTGTGTGTTGGGGCAGCAGCACTCAGTGGGTGGGACAGGGGTGGTGTGTGTGTGTTGGGGCAGCAGCACTCAGTGGGTGGACAGGGTGGTGTGTGTGTGTGTCGGGGCAGCAGCACTCAGTGGGTGGACAGGGTGGTGTGTGTGTGTGTGTCGGGGCAGCAGCACTCAGTGGGTGGACAGGGTGGTGTGTGTGTGTGTGTCGGGGCAGCAGCACTCAGTGGGTGGACAGGGTGGTGTGTGCGTGTGTGTGTGGGGGCAGCAGCACTCAGTGGGTGGACAGGGTGGTGTGTGTGTGGTGTCGGAGCAGCAGCACTCAGTGGGTGGACAGGGTGGTGTGTGCGTGTCGGGGCAGCAGCACTCAGTGGGTGGACAGGGTGGTGTGTGTGTGTGTCGGAGCAGCAGCACTCAGTGGGTGGACAGGGTGGTGTGTGTGTGTGTCGGGGCAGCAGCACTCAGTGGGTGGACAGGGTGGTGTGTGTGTGTGTCGGAGCAGCAGCACTCAGTGGGTGGACAGGGTGGTGTGTGTGTGTCGGGGCAGCAGCACTCAGTGGGTGGACAGGGTGTGTGTGTGTGTGTGTCGGGGCAGCAGCACTCAGTGGGTGGACAGGGTGGTGTGTGTGTGTCGGAGCAGCAGCACTCAGTGGGTGGACAGGGTGGTGTGTGTGTGTGTGTCGGAGCAGCAGCACTCAGTGGATGGACAGGGTGGTGTGTGTGTGTGTGTCGGAGCAGCAGCACTCAGTGGGTGGACAGGGTGGTGTGGTGTGTGTTGGGGCAGCAGCACTCAGTGGGTGGACAGGGTGGTGTGTGTGTGTGTGTCGGAGCAGCAGCACTCAGTGGGTGGACAGGGTGGTGTGTGTGTGTCGGGGCAGCAGCACTCAGTGGGTGGACAGGGTGGTGTGTGTGTGTGTCGGAGCAGCAGCACTCAGTGGGTGGACAGGGTGGTGTGTGTGTGTGTGTCGGGGCAGCAGCACTCAGTGGGTGGACAGGGTGGTGTGTGTGTGTGTGTCGGGGCAGCAGCACTCAGTGGGTGGACAGGGTGGTGTGTGTGTGTGTGTCGGGGCAGCAGCACTCAGTGGGTGGACAGGGTGGTGTGTGTGTGTCGGGGCAGCAGCACTCAGTGGGTGGACAGGGTGGTGTGTGTGTGCGTGTCGGGGCAGCAGCACTCAGTGGGTGGACAGGGTGGTGTGTGTGTGTGTGTTGGGGCAGCAGCACTCAGTGGGTGGACAGGGTGGTGTGTGTGTGTGTGTCGGGGCAGCAGCACTCAGTGGGTGGACAGGGTGGTGTGTGTGTGTGTGTCGGGGCAGCAGCACTCAGTGGGTGGACAGGGTGGTGTGTGTGTGTCGGGGCAGCAGCACTCAGTGGGTGGACAGGGTGGTGTGTGTGTGTCGGGGCAGCAGCACTCAGTGGGTGGACAGGGTGGTGTGTGTGTGCGTGTCGGGGCAGCAGCACTCAGTGGGTGGACAGGGTGGTGTGTGTGTGTGTGTTGGGGCAGCAGCACTCAGTGGGTGGACAGGGTGGTGTGTGTGTGTGTCGGGGCAGCAGCACTCAGTGGGTGGACAGGGTGGTGTGTGTGTGTGTGTCGGGGCAGCAGCACTCAGTGGGTGGACAGGGTGGTGTGTGTGTGTCGGGGCAGCAGCACTCAGTGGGTGGACCGGGTGGTGTGTGTGTGTTGGGGCAGCAGCACTCAGTGGGTGGACAGGGTGGTGTGTGTGTGTGTGTCGGAGCAGCAGCACTCAGTGGGTGGACAGGGTGGTGCGTGTGTGTGTGTGTCGGGGCAGCAGCACTCAGTGGGTGGACAGGGTGGTGTGTGTGTGTGTGTCGGAGCAGCAGCACTCAGTGGGTGGACAGGGTGGTGTGTGTGTGTGTGTCGGAGCAGCAGCACTCAGTGGGTGGACAGGGTGTGTGTGTGTGTGTCGGGGCAGCAGCACTCAGTGGGTGGACAGGGTGGTGTGTGTGTGTGTGTCGGGGCAGCAGCACTCAGTGGGTGGACAGGGTGGTGTGTGTGTGTGTGTCGGGGCAGCAGCACTCAGTGGGTGGACAGGGTGGTGTGTGTGTGTGTGTCGGAGCAGCAGCACTCAGTGGGTGGACAGGGTGGTGTGTGTGTGTGTGTCGGAGCAGCAGCACTCAGTGGGTGGACAGGGTGGTGTGTGTGTGTGTGTCGGAGCAGCAGCACTCAGTGGGTGGACAGGGTGGTGTGTGTGTGTCGGGGCAGCAGCACTCAGTGGGTGGACAGGGTGGTGTGTGTGTGTGTGTCGGGGCAGCAGCACTCAGTGGGTGGACAGGGTGGTGTGTGTGTGTGTGTCGGGGCAGCAGCACTCAGTGGGTGGACAGGGTGGTGTGTGTGTGTGTGTCGGAGCAGCAGCACTCAGTGGGTGGACAGGGTGGTGTGTGTGTGTGTCGGGGCAGCAGCACTCAGTGGGTGGACAGGGTGTGTGTGTGTGTTGGGGCAGCAGCACTCAGTGGGTGGACAGGGTTGGTGTGTGTGTTGGGGCAGCAGCACTCAGTGGGTGGACAGGGGTGTGTGTGTGTGTGTCGGGGCAGCAGCACTCAGTGGGTGGACAGGGTGGTGGTGTGTGTGTGTCGGGGCAGCAGCACTCAGTGGGTGGACAGGGTGGTGTGTGTGTGTGTCGGGGCAGCAGCACTCAGTGGGTGGACAGGGTGGTGTGTGCGTGTGTGTTGGGGCAGCAGCACTCAGTGGGTGGACAGGGTGGTGTGTGTGTGTGTCGGGGCAGCAGCACTCAGTGGGTGGACAGGGTGGTGTGTGTGTGTGTGTTGGGGCAGCAGCACTCAGTGGGTGGACAGGGTGGTGTGTGTGTGTGTGTCGGGGCAGCAGCACTCAGTGGGTGGACAGGGTGGTGTGTGTGTGTCGGGGCAGCAGCACTCAGTGGGTGGACAGGGTGGTGTGTGTGTGTGTGTCGGGGCAGCAGCACTCAGTGGGTGGACAGGGTGGTGTGTGTGTGTGTCGGGGCAGCAGCACTCAGTGGGTGGACAGGGTGGTGTGTGTGTGTGTCGGAGCAGCAGCACTCAGTGGGTGGACAGGGTGGTGTGTGTGTGTGTGTCGGAGCAGCAGCACTCAGTGGGTGGACAGGGTGGTGTGTGTGTGTGTGTCGGAGCAGCAGCACTCAGTGGGTGGACAGGGTGGTGTGTGTGTGTGTCGGGGGCAGCAGCACTCAGTGGGTGGACAGGGTGGTGTGTGTGTGTGTGTCGGAGCAGCAGCACTCAGTGGGTGGACAGGGTGGTGGTGTGTGTGTGTGTTGGGGCAGCAGCACTCAGTGGGTGGACAGGGTGGTGTGTGTGTGCGTGTCGGGGCAGCAGCACTCAGTGGGTGGACAGGGTGGGTGTGTGTGTGTGTCGGAGCAGCAGCACTCAGTGGGTGGACAGGGTGGTGTGTGTGTGTGTCGGGGCAGCAGCACTCAGTGGGTGGACAGGGTGGTGGTGTGTGTGTGTCGGGGCAGCAGCACTCAGTGGGTGGACAGGGTGGGTGTGTGTGTGTGTCGGGGCAGCAGCACTCAGTGGGTGGACAGGGTGGTGTGTGTGTGTGTCGGAGCAGCAGCACTCAGTGGGTGGACAGGGTGGTGTGGTGTGTGTGTCGGGGCAGCAGCACTCAGTGGGTGGACAGGGTGGTGTGTGTGTGTGTGTCGGAGCAGCAGCACTCAGTGGGTGGACAGGGTGTGTGTGTGTGTGTGTGTGTCGGGGCAGCAGCACTCAGTGGGTGGACAGGGTGGTGTGTGTGTGCGTGTCGGGGCAGCAGCACTCAGTGGGTGGACAGGGTGGTGTGTGTGTGTGTGTCGGGGCAGCAGCACTCAGTGGGTGGACAGGGTGGTGTGTGTGTGTGTCGGAGCAGCAGCACTCAGTGGGTGGACAGGGTGGTGTGTGTGTGTCGGGGCAGCAGCACTCAGTGGGTGGACAGGGTGGTGTGTGTGTCGGGGCAGCAGCACTCAGTGGGTGGACAGGGTGGTGTGTGTGTGTGTCGGAGCAGCAGCACTCAGTGGGTGGACAGGGTGGTGTGTGTGCGTGTCGGGGCAGCAGCACTCAGTGGGTGGACAGGGTGGTGTGTGTGCGTGTCGGGGCAGCAGCACTCAGTGGGTGGACAGGGTGGTGTGTGTGTGTGTGTCGGGGCAGCAGCACTCAGTGGGTGGACAGGGTGGTGTGTGTGTGTGTGTCGGGGCAGCAGCACTCAGTGGGTGGACAGGGTGGTGTGTGTGTGTGTCGGGGCAGCAGCACTCAGTGGGTGGACAGGGTGGTGTGTGCGTGTGTGTTGGGGCAGCAGCACTCAGTGGGTGGACAGGGTGGTGTGTGTGTGTGTGTCGGAGCAGCAGCACTCAGTGGGTGGACAGGGTGGTGTGTGTGTGTCGGGGCAGCAGCACTCAGTGGGTGGACAGGGTGGTGTGTGTGTGTCGGGGCAGCAGCACTCAGTGGGTGGACAGGGTGGTGTGTGTGTGTGTCGGAGCAGCAGCACTCAGTGGGTGGACAGGGTGGTGTGTGTGTGTCGGGGCAGCAGCACTCAGTGGGTGGACAGGGTGGTGTGTGTGTGTGTCGGGGCAGCAGCACTCAGTGGGTGGACAGGGTGGTGTGTGTGTGTCGGAGCAGCAGCACTCAGTGGGTGGACAGGGTGGTGTGTGTGTGTGTGTGTCGGAGCAGCAGCACTCAGTGGGTGGACAGGGTGGTGTGTGTGTGTGTCGGAGCAGCAGCACTCAGTGGGTGGACAGGGTGGTGTGTGTGTGTCGGGGCAGCAGCACTCAGTGGGTGGACAGGGTGGTGTGTGTGTGTGTCGGAGCAGCAGCACTCAGTGGGTGGACAGGGTGGTGTGTGTGTGTGTCGGGGCAGCAGCACTCAGTGGGTGGACAGGGTGGTGTGTGTGTGTGTCGGAGCAGCAGCACTCAGTGGGTGGACAGGGTGGTGTGTGTGTGTGTCGGGGCAGCAGCACTCAGTGGGTGGACAGGGTGTGTGTGTGTGTGTCGGAGCAGCAGCACTCAGTGGGTGGACAGGGTGGTGTGTGTGTGTGTGTCGGGGCAGCAGCACTCAGTGGGTGGACAGGGTGGTGTGTGTGTGTGTGTCGGAGCAGCAGCACTCAGTGGGTGGACAGGGTGGTGTGTGTGTGCGTGTCGGAGCAGCAGCACTCAGTGGGTGGACAGGGTGGTGTGTGTGTGTGTCGGGGCAGCAGCACTCAGTGGGTGGACAGGGTGGTGTGTGTGTGTGTGTGTCGGGGCAGCAGCACTCAGTGGGTGGACAGGGTGGTGTGTGTGTGTGTGTCGGAGCAGCAGCACTCAGTGGGTGGACAGGGTGGTGTGTGTGTGTGTCGGGGCAGCAGCACTCAGTGGGTGGACAGGGTGGTGTGTGTGTGTGTGTCGGGGCAGCAGCACTCAGTGGGTGGACAGGGTGGTGTGTGTGTGTGTGTCGGAGCAGCAGCACTCAGTGGGTGGACAGGGTGGTGTGTGTGTGTGTGTGTCGGGGCAGCAGCACTCAGTGGGTGGACAGGGTGGTGTGTCTGTGTGTGTCGGAGCAGCAGCACTCAGTGGGTGGACAGGGTGGTGTGTGTGTGTTGGGGCAGCAGCACTCAGTGGGTGGACAGGGTGGTGTGTGTGTGTCGGGGCAGCAGCACTCAGTGGGTGGACAGGGTGGTGTGTGTGTGTGTCGGGGCAGCAGCACTCAGTGGGTGGACAGGGTGGTGTGTGTGTGTGTCGGGGCAGCAGCACTCAGTGGGTGGACAGGGTGGTGTGTGTGTGTGTGTCGGAGCAGCAGCACTCAGTGGGTGGACAGGGTGGTGTGTGTGTGTGTGTTGGGGCAGCAGCACTCAGTGGGTGGACAGGGTGGTGTGTGTGTGTGTGTTGGGGCAGCAGCACTCAGTGGGTGGACAGGGTGGTGTGTGTGTGTGTGTCGGGGCAGCAGCACTCAGTGGATGGACAGGGTGGTGTGTGTGTGTGTGTCGGAGCAGCAGCACTCAGTGGGTGGACAGGGTGGTGTGTGTGTGTGTGTCGGGGCAGCAGCACTCAGTGGGTGGACAGGGTGGTGTGTGTGTGTGTCGGGGCAGGAGCACTCAGTGGGTGGACAGGGTGGTGTGTGTGTGTGTGTCGGGGCAGCAGCACTCAGTGGGTGGACAGGGTGGTGTGTGTGTCGGAGCAGCAGCACTCAGTGGGTGGACAGGGTGGTGTGTGTGTGTGTGTGTCGGGGCAGCAGCACTCAGTGGGTGGACAGGGTGGTGTGTGTGTGTGTCGGAGCAGCAGCACTCAGTGGGTGGACAGGGTGGTGTGTGTGTGTGTGTCGGAGCAGCAGCACTCAGTGGGTGGACAGGGTGGTGTGTGTGTGTGTCGGAGCAGCAGCACTCAGTGGGTGGACAGGGTGGTGTGTGTGTGTGTGTGTCGGGGCAGCAGCACTCAGTGGGTGGACAGGGTGGTGTGTGTGTGTGTGTCGGAGCAGCAGCACTCAGTGGGTGGACAGGGTGGTGTGTGTGTGTGTTGGGGCAGCAGCACTCAGTGGGTGGACAGGGTGGTGTGTGTGTGTGTGTCGGAGCAGCAGCACTCAGTGGGTGGACAGGGTGGTGTGTGTGTGTGTGTTGGGGCAGCAGCACTCAGTGGGTGGACAGGGTGGTGTGTGTGTGTGTTGGGGCAGCAGCACTCAGTGGGTGGACAGGGTGGTGTGTGTGTGTGTGTGTCGGGGCAGCAGCACTCAGTGGGTGGACAGGGTGGTGTGTGTGTGTGTGTCGGAGCAGCAGCACTCAGTGGGTGGACAGGGTGGTGTGTGTGTGTGTGTCGGAGCAGCAGCACTCAGTGGGTGGACAGGGTGGTGTGTGTGTGTGTGCGGGGCAGCAGCACTCAGTGGGTGGACAGGGTGGTGTGTGTGTGTGTGTCGGAGCAGCAGCACTCAGTGGGTGGACAGGGTGGTGTGTGTGTGTGTGTCGGGGCAGCAGCACTCAGTGGGTGGACAGGGTGGTGTGTGTGTGTGTGTGGGGCAGCAGCACTCAGTGGGTGGACAGGGTGGTGTGTGTGTGTGTGTCGGAGCAGCAGCACTCAGTGGGTGGACAGGGTGGTGTGTGTGTGTGCGGGGCAGCAGCACTCAGTGGGTGGACAGGGTGGTGTGTGTGTGTGTGTGTCGGGGCAGCAGCACTCAGTGGGTGGACAGGGTGGTGTGTGTGTGTGTGTCGGGGCAGCAGCACTCAGTGGGTGGACAGGGTGGTGTGTGTGTGTGTGTCGGGGCAGCAGCACTCAGTGGGTGGACAGGGTGGTGTGTGTGTGTGTGTCGGGGCAGCAGCACTCAGTGGGTGGACAGGGTGGTGTGTGTGTGTGTGTCGGAGCAGCAGCACTCAGTGGGTGGACAGGGTGTGTGTGTGTGTGTGTCGGGGCAGCAGCACTCAGTGGGTGGACAGGGTGGTGTGTGTGTGTGTGTCGGAGCAGCAGCACTCAGTGGGTGGACAGGGTGGTGTGTGTGTGTGTGTGTTGGGGCAGCAGCACTCAGTGGGTGGACAGGGTGGTGTGTGTGTGTGTGTCGGGGCAGCAGCACTCAGTGGGTGGACAGGGTGGTGTGTGTGTGTGTGTCGGAGCAGCAGCACTCAGTGGGTGGACAGGG
>NW_027593458.1:0-32000 GCF_964213995.1 Mustelus asterias
GGTCCGGGGTGACTGGTCGGAACAAATGTCCGGGGTGGCGGTCGGAACCAATGTCCGAGGTGGCGGTCGGAACCAAGGTCCGGGGTGGCGGTCGGAAACAATTTCCGTGGTGGCGTTCGGAACCAATGTCCGGGGTGGCGGTCGGAACCAAGGTCCGGGATGGCAGTCGGAACCAAGGTCCGGGTGGGCGGGCGGAACCATGGTCCGGGGGTGCAGTTGGAACCAAGGTCCGGGCTTGCGTTCGGAACCAAGGTCCGGGGTGGCGGTCGGAACAAAGGTCCGGGGTGGCGGTCGGAACCAAGATCCGGGGTGGCGGTCGGAACCAAGGTCCGGGGTGGCGGTCGGAACCAAGGTCCGGCGTGGCGGTCGGAACCAAGGTCCGGGGTGTCGGTCGGAACCAAGGTCCGGGGTGGCGGTTGGAACCAAGGACCGGGGTGGCGGTCGGAACCACGTTCCGGGGTCGGTCGGATCCAATGTCCAGGGTGGCGGTCGGAACAAAGGTCCCGGGGTGGCGGTTGGAACCAAGGTCCGAGGTGGCGGTCGGAACCAAGGTCCGGGGTGGCGGTCGGAACCAAGGTCCGGGGGGGCAGACGGAAGCAAGGTCCGGGGTGGCGTTCTGAACCAAGGTCCGGGGTGGCGGTCCGAACCAAGGTCCGGGGTGGCGGTCGGAACCAAGGTCTGGGGTGGCGGTCGGAACCAATGTCCGGGGTGGCGGTCGGAACCAATGTCCGAGGTGGCGGTCGGAACCAAGGTCCGGGGTGGCGGTCGGAACCAAGGTCCGGGGGGCGGACGGAACCAAGGTCCAGGGTGGCGTTCTGAACCAAGGTCCGGGGTGGCGGTCCGAACCAAGGTCCGGGGTGGCGGTCGGAACCAAGGTCCGGGGTGGAGGTCGGAACAATGTCCCGGGGTGGCGGTCGGAACCAATGTCCGAGGTGGCGGTCGGAACCAAGGTCTGGGGTGGCGGTTGGAACCAAGGTCCGTGGTGGTGGTCGGAACCAAGGTCCGGGGTGGCGGTCGGAACCAAGGTCCCGGGGTGGCGGTCGGAACCAATGTCCGGGGTGGCGGTCGGAACCAAGGTCCTTGGTGGCGGTCGGAACCAAAGTCCGGTGTGGCGGTCGGAACCAAGGTCCGGCGTGGCGGTCGGAACCAAGATCCGGGATGGCAGTCGGAACTAAGGTCCGGGGGGGGCGGGCGGAACCATGGTCCGGGGGTGCAGTCAGAACCAAGGTCCGGCTCGCGTTCGGAACCAAGGTCCAGGGTGGCGGTCGGAACAAAGGTGCGGGATGGCGGTCGGAACCAAGATCCGAGGTGGCGGTCGGAACAAAGGTCCGGGGTGGCGGTCGGAACCAAGGTCCGGCGTGGCGGTCGGAACCAAGGCCCGGGTGGCGGTCGAACAAAGGTCCGGGGTGGCGGTCGGAACCACGTTCGGGGTGGCGGTCGGATCCAATGTCCAGGGTGGCGGTCGGAACCAAGGTCCGGGGTGGCGGTTGGAACCAAGGTCCGAGGTGGCGGTCGGAACCAGGGTCCGGGGTGGCGGTCGGAACCAAGGTCCGGGGGGGCAGACGGAAGCAAGGTCCGGGGTGGCGTTCTGAACCAGGGTCCGGGGTGGCGGTCCGAACCAAGGTCCGGGGTGGCGGTCCGAACCAAGGTCCGGGTTGGCGGTCGGAACCAATGTCCGGGTGGCGGTCGGAACCAATGTCCGAGGTGGCGGTCGGAACAAAGGTCCGGGGTGGCGGTCGGAACCAAGGTCGGGGTGGCGGTCGGAACCAAGGTCAGGGGTGGCTGTCGGAACCAAGTTCCGGGGTGGCGGTCGGAACAAAAGTCCGGGGTGGCGGTCGGAACCAAGTTCCGTGGTGGCGGTCGGAACCAAGGTCCGGGGGGGTCGGTCAGGACCAAGGTCCGCAGTGGCGGTCGGAACCAAGGTCAGGGGTGGCGGTGGGAACCAAGGTCCGGGGTGGCGGTCGGAACCAAGGTCCGGGGTGGCGGTTGGAACCAAGGACCGGGGTGGCGGTCGGAACCACGTTCCGGGGTGGCGGTCGGATCCAATGTCCAGGGTGGCGGTCGGAACCAAGGTCCGGGGTGGCGGTTGGAACCAAGATCCGAGGTGGCGGTCGGAACCAAGGTCCGGGGTGGCGGTCGGAACCAAGGTCCGGGGGGGCAGACGGAAGCAAGGTCCGGGGTGGCGTTCTGAACCAAGGTCCGGGGTGGCGGTCCGAACCAAGGTCCGGGGTGGCGGTCGGAACCAATGTCCGGGGTGGCGGTCGGAAACAATGTCCGAGGTGGCGGTCGGAACCAAGGTCCGGGATGGCGGTCGGAACCAAGGTCCGGGTTGGCGGTCGGAACCAAGGTCAGGGGTGGCGGTCGGAACCAAGGTCCGGGGTGGCGGTCGGAAACAAAGTCAGGGGTGGCGGTCGGAACCAAGTTCCGTGGTGGCGGTCGGAACCAAGGTCCGGGGGGGGCGGTCGGGACCAAGGTCCGCAGTGGCGGTCGGGACCAAGGTCAGGGGTGGCGGTGGGAACCACGTTCTGGGGTGACGGTCGGAACCAAGGTCCGGGGTGGCGGTCAGAACCAAGTTCCGGGGTAGCGTTCGGAACCAAGGTCCGGGGTGGTGGTCGGAACTATGGTCCGGGTTGGCGGTCGAAACAAAGGTCCAGGTTCCTGGGCGGAACCATGGTCCGGGGTGGTGGTCGGTACCAAGGTCCGGGGTGGCGTTCCGAACAAATTTCCGGGGTGGCGGTCGGAACCAAGGTCCGGGGTGGCGGTTGGAACCAAGGACCGGGGTGGCGGTCGGAACCACGTTCCGGGGAGGCGGTCGGAACCAAGGTCCGGGGTGGCCGTCGGAACCAAGGTCCGGGGGAGCGGACGGAACCAAGGTCCGGGGTGGCGTTACGAACCAAGGTCCGGGGTGGCTTTCCGAACCAATGTCCGGGGTGGCGGTCGGACCCAAGGTCCGGGGTGGCGGTAAGAACCAATGTCCGGGGTTGCGGTTGGAACCAATGTCCGAGGTGGCGGTCGGAACCAAGGTCCGGGGTGGCGGTCGGAACCAAGGTCCGGGGTGCGGGTCGGAACCAAGGTCCGGGGTGGCAGTCGGAACCAAGGTCCGGGGTGGCGGTCGGAACCAATGTCCGGGGTGGCGGTCGGAACCAATGTCCGAGGTGGCGGTCGGAAGCAAGGTCCGGGGTGGCGGTCGGAACCAAGGTCCGTGGTGGCGGTCGGAACCAAGGTCCGGGGTGGCTGTCGGAACCAAGGTCCGGGGTGGCGGTCGGAAACAAAGTCCGGGGTGGCGATCGGAATCAAGTTCCGTGGTGGCGGTCGGAGCCAATGTCCGGGGTGGCGGTCGGAACCAAGCTCCGGGGTGGCGGTCGGAACGAAGGTCCGGGGTGGCGGTCGGAACGAACTTCCGGGGTGGCGGTCGGAACCAAGGTCCGGGGTGGCGGTCGGAAACAATTTCCGTGGTGGCGTTCGGAACCAATGTCCGGGGTGGCGGTCGGAACAAAGGTCCGGGTTGGCGGTCGGAACCAAGGTCCGGGTTGGCGGTCCGATCCAAGGTCCGGGTTGCCGGTCGGAACCAAAGTCTGGGCTGGCGGTCGGAACCAAGGTCCGGGGTGGCGGTCCAAACCAAGGTCCGAGGTGGCGGTCGGAACCAAGGTCCGGGGAGGCGGTCGGAACCAAGGTCCGGGGTGGCAGTCGGAACCACGGTCCGGGGTGACGGTCGGAACAAATGTCCGGGGTGGCGGTCGGAACCAATGTCCGAGGTGGCGGTCGGAACCAAGGTCCGGGGTGGCGGTCGGAAACAATTTCCGTGGTGGCGTTCGGAACCAATGTCCGGGGTGGCGGTCGGAACCAAGGTCCGCGATGGCAGTCGGAACCAAGGTCCGGGTGGGCGGGCGGAACCATGGTCCGGGGGTGCAGTTGGAACCAAGGTCCGGGCTTGCGTTCGGAACCAAGGTCCGGGGTGGCGGTCGGAACAAAGGTCCGGGGTGGCGGTCGGAACCAAGATCCGGGGTGGCGGTCGGAACCAAGGTCCGGGGTGGCGGTCGGAACCAAGGTCCGGCGTGGCGGTCGGAACCAAGGTCCGGGGTGTCGGTCGGAACCAAGGTCCGGGGTGGCGGTTGGAACCAAGGACCGGGGTGGCGGTCGGAACCACGTTCCGGGGTGGCGGTCGGATCCAATGTCCAGGGTGGCGGTCGGAACAAAGGTCCGGGGTGGCGGTTGGAACCAAGGTCCGAGGTGGCGGTCGGAACCAAGGTCCGGGGTGGCGGTCGGAACCAAGGTCCGGGGGGGCAGACGGAAGCAAGGTCCGGGGTGGCGTTCTGAACCAAGGTCCGGGGTGGCGGTCCGAACCAAGGTCCGGGGTGGCGGTCGGAACCAAGGTCTGGGGTGGCGGTCGGAACCAATGTCCGGGGTGGCGGTCGGAACCAATGTCCGAGGTGGCGGTCGGAACCAAGGTCCGGGGTGGCGGTCGGAACCAAGGTCCGGGGGGGCGGACGGAACCAAGGTCCAGGGTGGCGTTCTGAACCAAGGTCCGGGGTGGCGGTCCGAACCAAGGTCCGGGGTGGCGGTCGGAACCAAGGTCCGGGGTGGAGGTCGGAACCAATGTCCGGGGTGGCGGTCGGAACCAATGTCCGAGGTGGCGGTCGGAACCAAGGTCCGGGGTGGCGGTCGGAACCAAGGTCCGTGGTGGCGGTCGGAACCAAGGTCCGGGGGAGCGGACGGAACCAAGGTCCGGGGTGGCGTTACGAACCAAGGTCCGGGGTGGCTTTCCGAACCAATGTCCGGGGTGGCGGTCGGAACCAAGGTCCGGGGTGGCGGTAAGAACCAATGTCCGGGGTGGCGGTCGGAACCAATGTCCGAGGTGGCGGTCGGAACCAAGGTCCGGGGTGGCGGTCGGAACCAAGGTCCGGGGTGCGGGTCGGAACCAAGGTCCGGGGTGGCAGTCGGAACCAAGGTCCGGGGTGGCGGTCGGAACCAATGTCCGGGGTGGCGGTCGGAACCAATGTCCGAGGTGGCGGTCGGAAGCAAGGTCCGGGGTGGCGGTCGGAACCAAGGTCCGTGGTGGCGGTCGGAACCAAGGTCCGGGGTGGCTGTCGGAACCAAGGTCCGGGGTGGCGGTCGGAAAAAAAGTCCGGGGTGGCGGTCGGAATCAAGTTCCGTGGTGGCGGTCGGAGCCAATGTCCGGGGTGGCGGTCGGAACCAAGGTCCGGGGTGGCGGTCGGAACGAAGGTCCGGGGTGGCGGTCGGAACGAACTTCCGGGGTGGCGGTCGGAACCAAGGTCCGGGGTGGCGGTCGGAAACAATTTCCGTGGTGGCGTTCGGAACCAATGTCCGGGGTGGCGGTCGGAACCAAGGTCCGGGATGGCGGTCGGAACCAAGGTCCGGGGTGGCGGTCGGAACCAAGGTCCGGGGTGGCGGTCCGATCCAAGGTCCGGGTTGGCGGTCGGAACCAAAGTCCGGGCTGGCGGTCGGAACCAAGGTCCGGGGTGGCGGTCCAAACCAAGGTCCGGGGTGGCGGTCGGAACCAAGGTCCGGGGTGGCGATCGGAACCAAGGTCCGGGTTGGCAGTCGGAACCACGGTCCGGGGTGGCGGTCGGAACCAATGTCCGGGGTGGCGGTCGGAACCAATGTCCGAGGTGGCGGTCGGAACCAAGGTCCGGGGTGGCGGTCGGAAACAATTTCCGTGGTGGCGTTCGGAACCAATGTCCAGGGTGGCGGTCGGAACCAAGGTCCGGGATGGCAGTCGGAACCAAGGTCCGGGTGGGCGGGCGGAACCATGGTCCGTGGGTGCAGTTGGAACCAAGGTCCGGGCTTGCGTTCGGAACCAAGGTCCGGGGTGGCGGTCGGAACAAAGGTCCGGGGTGGCGGTCGGAAACAAGATCCGGGGTGGCGGTCGGAACCAAGGTCCGGGGTGGCGGTCGGAACCAAGGTCCGGCGTGGCGGTCGGAACCATGGTCCGGGGTGTCGGTCGGGACCAAGGTCCGGGGTGGCGGTTGGAACCAAGGACCGGGGTGGCGGTCGGAACCACGTTCCGGGGTGGCGGTCGGATCCAATGTCCAGGGTGGCGGTCGGAACAAAGGTCCGGGGTGGCGGTTGGAACCAAGGTCCGAGGTGGCGGTCGGAACCAAGGTCCGGGGTGGCGGTCGGAACCAAGGTCCGGGGGGGCAGACGGAAGCAAGGTCCGGGGTGGCGTTCTGAACCAAGGTCCGGGGTGGCGGTCCGAACCAAGGTCCGGGGTGGCGGTCGGAACCAAGGTCTGGGGTGGCGGTCGGAACCAATGTCCGGGGTGGCGGTCGGAACCAATGTCCGAGGTGGCGGTCGGAACCAAGGTCCGGGGTGGCGGTCGGAACCAAGGTCCGGGGGGGCGGACGGAACCAAGGTCCAGGGAGGCGTTCTGAGCCAAGGTCCGGGGTGGCGGTCCGAACCAAGGTCCGGGGTGGCGGTCGGAACCAAGGTCCGGGGTGGAGGTCGGAACCAATGTCCGGGGTGGCGGTCGGAACCAATGTCCGAGGTGGCGGTCGGAACCAAGGTCCGGGGTGGCGGTCGGAACCAAGGTCCGTGGTGGCGGTCGGAACCAAGGTCCGGGGTGGCGGTCGGAACCAAGGTCCGGGGTGGCGGTCGGAACCAATGTCCGGGGTGGCGGTCGGAACCAAGGTCCTTGGTGGCGGTCGGAACCAAAGTCCGGTGTGGCGGTCGGAACCAGGTTCCGTGGTGGCGGTCGGAACCAAAGTCCGGGTTGGCGGTCGGAACCACAGTCCGGGGTGACGGTCGGAACCAAGGTCCGGGGTGGCGGTCGGAACCAAGGTCTGGGGTGGCGGTCGGAACCAAGGTCCGGGGGGGCGGACGGAACCAAGGTCCGGGGTGGCGTTACGAACCAAGCTCCGGGGTGGCGTTCCGAACCAATGTCCGGGGTGGCGGTCGGAACCAAGGTCCGGGGTGGCGGTAAGAACCAATGTCCGGGGTGGCGGTCGGAACCAAGGTCCGGGGTGGCGGTCGGAAACAATTTCCGTGGTGGCGTTCGGAACCAATGTCCGGGGTGGCGGTCGGAACCAAGGTCCGGGATGGCAGTCGGAACCAAGGTCCGGGTGGCCGGGCGGAACCATGGTCCGGGGGTGCAGTTGGAACCAAGGTCCGGGCTTGCGTTCGGAACCAAGGTCCGGGGTGGCGGTCGGAACAAAGCTCCGGGGTGGCGGTCGGAACCAAGATCCGGGGTGGAGGTCGGAACCAAGGTCCGGGGTGGCGGTCGGAACCAAGGTCCGGCGTGGCGGTCGGAACCAAGGTCCGGGGTGGCGGTTGGAACCAAGGACCGGGGTGGCGGTCGGAACCACGTTCCGGGGTGGCGGTCGGATCCAATGTCCAGGGTGGCGGTCGGAACAAAGGTCCGGGGTGGCGGTTGGAACCAAGGTCCGAGGTGGCGGTCGGAACCAAGGTCCGGGGTGGCGGTCGGAACCAAGGTCCGGGGGGGCAGACGGAAGCAAGGTCCGGGGTGGCGTTCTGAACCAAGGTCCGGGGTGGCGGTCCGAACCAAGGTCCGGGGTGGCGGTCGGAACCAAGGTCTGGGGTGGCGGTCGGAACCAATGTCCGGGGTGGCGGTCGGAACCAATGTCCGAGGTGGCGGTCGGAACCAAGGTCCGGGGTGGCGGTCGGAACCAAGGTCCGGGGTGGCGGTCGGAACCAAGGTCAGGGGTGGCGGTCGGAACCAATGTCCGGGGTGGCGGTCGGAACCAAAGTCAGGGGTGGCGGTCGGAACCAAGTTCCGTGGTGGCGGTCGGAACCAAGGTCCGGGGGGGGCGGTCGGGACCAAGGTCCGCAGTGGCGGTCGGGACCAAGGTCAGGGGTGGCGGTGGGAACCACGTTCTGGGGTGCCGGTCGGAACCAAGGTCCGGGGTGGCGGTCAGAACCAAGTTCCGGGGTGGCGTTCGGACCCAAGGTCCGGGGTGGTGGTCGGAACTATGGTCCGGGTTGGCGGTCGAAACAAAGGTCCAGGGTCCTGGGCGGAACCATGGTCCGGGGTGGTGGTCGGAACCAAGGTCCGGGGTGGCGTTCCGAACAAATTTCCGGGGTGGCGGTCGGAACCAAGGTCCGGGGTGGCGATTGGAACCAAGGACCGGGGTGGCGGTCGGAACCACGTTCCGGGGAGGCGGTCGGAACCAAGGTACGGGGTGGCGGTCGGAACCAAGGTCCGGGGGAGCGGACGGAACCAAGGTCCGGGGTGGCGTTACGAACCAAGGTCCGGGGTGGCTTTCCGAACCAATGTCCGGGGTGGCGGTCGGAACCAAGGTCCGGGGTGGCGGTAAGAACCAATGTCCGGGGTGGCGGTCAGAACCAATGTCCGAGGTGGCGGTCGGAACCAAGGTCCGGGGTGGCGGTCGGAACCAAGGTCCGGGGTGCGGGTCGGAACCAAGGTCCGGGGTGGCAGTCGGAACCAAGGTCCGGGGTGGCGGTCGGAACCAATGTCCGGGGTGGCGGTCGGAACCAATGTCCGAGGTGGCGGTCGGAAGCAAGGTCCGGGGTGGCGGTCGGAACCAAGGTCCGTGGTGGCGGTCGGAACCAAGGTCCGGGGTGGCTGTCGGAACCAAGGTCCGGGGTGGCGGTCGGAAACAAAGTCCGGGGTGGCGGTCGGAATCAGGTTCCGTGGTGGCGGTCGGAGCCAATGTCCGGGGTGGCGGTCGGAACCAAGGTCCGGGGTGGCGGTCGGAACGAAGGTCCGGGGTGGCGGTCGGAACGAACTTCCGGGGTGGCGGTCGGAACCAAGGTCCGGGGTGGCGGTCGGAAACAATTTCCGTGGTGGCGTTCGGAACCAATGTCCGGGGTGGCGGTCGGAACCAAGGTCCGGGATGGCGGTCGGAACCAAGGTCCGGGGTGTCGGTCGGAACCAAGGTCCGGGGTGGCGGTCCGATCCAAGGTCCGGGTTGGCGGTCGGAACCAAAGTCCGGGCTGGCGGTCGGAACCAAGGTCCGGGGTGGCGGTCCAAACCAAGGTCCGGGGTGGCGATCGGAAACAAGGTCCGGGGTGGCAGTCGGAACCACGGTCCGGGGTGGCGGTCGGAACCAATGTCCGGAGTGGCGGTCGGAACCAATGTCCGAGGTGGCAGTCGGAACCAAGGTCCGGGGTGGCGGTCGGAAACAATTTCCGTGGTGGCGTTCGGAACCAATGTCCAGGGTGGCGGTCGGAACCAAGGTCCGGGATGGCAGTCGGAACCAAGGTCCGGGTGGGCGGGCGGAACCATGGTCCGGGGGTGCAGTTGGAACCAAGGTCCGGGCTTGCGTTCGGAACCAAGGTCCGGGGTGGCGGTCGGAACAAAGGTCCGGGGTGGCGGTCGGAAACAAGATCCGGGGTGGCGGTCGGAACCAAGGTCCGGGGTGGCGGTCGGAACCAAGGTCCGGCGTGGCGGTCGGAACCATGGTCCGGGCTTTCGGTCGGAACCAAGGTCCGGGGTGGCGGTTGGAACCAAGGACCGGGGTGGCGGTCGGAACCACGTTCCGGGGTGGCGGTCGGATCCAATGTCCAGGGTGGCGGTCAGAACAAAGGTCCGGGGTGGCGGTTGGAACCAAGGTCCGAGGTGGCGGTCGGAACCAAGGTCCGGGGTAGCGGTCGGAACCAAGGTCCGGGGCGGCAGACGGAAGCAAGGTCCGGGGTGGCGTTCTGAACCAAGGTCCGGGGTGGCGGTCCGAACCAAGGTCCGGGGTGGCGGTCGGAACCAAGGTCTGGGGTGGCGGTCGGAACCAATGTCCGGGGTGGCGGTCGGAACCAATGTCCGAGGTGGCGGTCGGAACCAAGGTCCGGGGTGGCGGTCGGAACCAAGGTCCGGGGGGGCGGACGGAACCAAGGTCCAGGGTGGCGTTCTGAACCAAGGTCCGGGGTGGCGGTCGGAACCAAGGTCCGGGGTGGCGGTCGGAACCAAGGTCCGGGGTGGAGGTCGGAACCAATGTCCGGGGTGGCGGTCGGAACCAATGTCCGAGGTGGCGGTCGGAACCAAGGTCCGTGGTGGCGGTCGGAACCAAGGTCCGGGGTGGCGGTCGGAACCAAGGTCCGGGGTGGCGGTCGGAACCAATGTCCGGGGTGGCGGGCGGAACCAAGGTCCTTGGTGGCGGTCGGAACCAAAGTCCGGTGTGGCGGTCGGAACCAGGTTCCGTGGTGGCGGTCGGAACCAAAGTCCGGGTTGGCGGTCGGAACCACGGTCCGGGGTGACGGTCGGAACCAAATTCCGTGGTGGCGGTCGGAACCAAGGTCCGGGGAGGCGGTCGGAACCAATGTCCGGGGTGGCGGTCGGAACCAAGGTCTGGGGTGGCGGTCGGAACCAAGTTCCGTGGTGGCGGTCGGAACCAATGTCCGGGGTGGCGGTCGGAACTAAGGTCCGGGGTGGCGGTCGGAATCAAGGTCCGGATTGGCAGTCGAAACCAAGGTCCAAAGTGGCGGTCGGAACCAAGGTCCGGGGTGGCAGTCGGAACCAAGGTCCGGCGTGGCGGTCGGAACCAAGGTCCGGGCTGGCGTTCGGAACCAAGGTCCGGGTTGGCGGTTTGAACCAAGGACCGGGGTGGCGTTCGGAATCACGTTCCGGGGTGGCGGTCGGACTCACGTTCCGGGGTGGCGGTCGGACCCAATGTCCAGGGTGGCGGACAGAACCAAGGTCCGGGGTGGCGGTTGGAAACAAGGTCCGGGGTGGCGGTCGGAACCAAGGTCCGGGGTGGCGGTTGGAACCCAGGCCCGGGGTGGCGGTCGGAACCTCGTTCCGGGGTGGCGGTCAGAACCAAGGTCCGGGGTGGCGGTCGGATCCAAGGTCCGGGGGGGCGGTCGGAACCAAGTTCCGGGGTGGCGGTCGGAACCAAGGTCCGGGGGGGTGGACGGAACCAAGGTCCGGGGTGGCGGTCGGAACCAAGGTCCGGGGGGGCGGACGGAACCAAGGTCCGGGGTGGCGTTCTGAACCAAGGTCCGGGGTGGCGGTCCGAACCAAGGTCCAGGGTGGCGGTTGGAACGAAGGTCCGGTGTGGCGGTCGGAACCAATGTCCGGGGTGGCGGTCGCAACCAAGGTCCGAGGTGGCGATCGGAACCAAGGTCCGGGGTGGCGGTCGGAACCAAGGTCCGGGGTGGCGGTCGGAACCAAAGTCCGGGGTGGTGGTCGGAACCAAGTTCCGTGGTGGCGGTCGGAACCAAGGTCCGGGGGGGGCGGTCGGGACCAAGGTCCGGCGTGGCGGTCGGAACCAAGATCAGGGGTGGCGGTCGGAAGTAAGGTCCGGGGTGGCGGTCGGAACCAAGGTCCGGGTTGGTGGTCGGAACCAAGGTCCGAGGTGGCGGTCGGAACCAAGGTCCGGGGTGGCGGTCGGATCCAAGGTCTGGCCTGGCAGTCGGAATCAAGGTCCGGGGTGGCGGTCGGAACCAAGGTCCGGGGTGGCGGTTGGAACAAGGACCGGGGTGGTGGTCGGAACCACGTTCCGGGGTGGCGGTCGGAACCAAGCTCCGGGGTGGCGGTCGGAACCAAGGTCCGGGGGGGCGGACGGAACCAAGGTCCAGGGTGGCGTTCTGAACCAAGGTCCGGGGTGGCGGTCCGAACCAAGGTCCGGGGTGGCGTTCGGAACCAAGGTCCGGGGTGGAGGTCGGAACCAATGTCCGGGGTGGCGGTCGGAACCAATGTCCGAGGTGGCGGTCGGAACCAAGGTCCGGGGTGGCGGTCGGAACCAAGGTCCGTGGTGGCGGTCGGAACCAAGGTCCGGGGTGGCGGTCGGAACCAAGGTCCGGGGTGGCGGTCGGAACCAAGTTCCGGGGTGGCGGTCGGAACCAATGTCCGGGGTGGCGGTCGGAACCAATGTCCGAGGTGGCGGTCGGAACCAAGGTCCGGGGTGGCGGTCGGAACAAAGGTCCGGGGTGGCGGTTGGAACCAAGGTCCGAGGTGGCGGTCGGAACCAAGGTCCGGGGTGGCGGTCGGAACCAAGGTCCGGGGGGGCAGACGGAAGCAAGGTCCGGGGTGGCGTTCTGAACCAAGGTCCGGGGTGGCGGTCCGAACCAAGGTCCGGGGTGGCGGTCGGAACCAAGGTCTGGGGTGGCGGTCGGAACCAATGTCCGGGGTGGCGGTCGGAACCAATGTCCGAGGTGGCGGTCGGAACCAAGGTCCGGGGTGGCGGTCGGAACCAAGGTCCGGGGTGGCGGTCGGAACCAAGGTCAGGGGTGGCGGTCGGAACCAAGGTCCGGGGTGGCGGTCGGAACCAAAGTCAGGGGTGGCGGTCGGAACCAAGTTCCGTGGTGGCGGTCGGAACCAAGGTCCGGGGGGGGCGGTCGGGACCAAGGTCCGCAGTGGCGGTCGGGACCAAGGTCAGGGGTGGCGGTGGGAACCACGTTCTGGGGTGCCGGTCGGAACCAAGGTCCGGGGTGGCGGTCAGAACCAAGTTCCGGGGTGGCGTTCGGACCCAAGGTCCGGGGTGGTGGTCGGAACTATGGTCCGGGTTGGCGGTCGAAACAAAGGTCCAGGGTCCTGGGCGGAACCATGGTCCGGGGTGGTGGTCGGAACCAAGGTCCGGGGTGGCGTTCCGAACAAATTTCCGGGGTGGCGGTCGGAACCAAGGTCCGGGGTGGCGATTGGAACCAAGGACCGGGGTGGCGGTCGGAACCACGTTCCGGGGAGGCGGTCGGAACCAAGGTACGGGGTGGCGGTCGGAACCAAGGTCCGGGGGAGCGGACGGAACCAAGGTCCGGGGTGGCGTTACGAACCAAGGTCCGGGGTGGCTTTCCGAACCAATGTCCGGGGTGGCGGTCGGAACCAAGGTCCGGGGTGGCGGTAAGAACCAATGTCCGGGGTGGCGGTCAGAACCAATGTCCGAGGTGGCGGTCGGAACCAAGGTCCGGGGTGGCGGTCGGAACCAAGGTCCGGGGTGCGGGTCGGAACCAAGGTCCGGGGTGGCAGTCGGAACCAAGGTCCGGGGTGGCGGTCGGAACCAATGTCCGGGGTGGCGGTCGGAACCAATGTCCGAGGTGGCGGTCGGAAGCAAGGTCCGGGGTGGCGGTCGGAACCAAGGTCCGTGGTGGCGGTCGGAACCAAGGTCCGGGGTGGCTGTCGGAACCAAGGTCCGGGGTGGCGGTCGGAAACAAAGTCCGGGGTGGCGGTCGGAATCAGGTTCCGTGGTGGCGGTCGGAGCCAATGTCCGGGGTGGCGGTCGGAACCAAGGTCCGGGGTGGCAGTCGGAACGAAGGTCCGGGGTGGCGGTCGGAACGAACTTCCGGGGTGGCGGTCGGAACCAAGGTCCGGGGTGGCGGTCGGAAACAATTTCCGTGGTGGCGTTCGGAACCAATGTCCGGGGTGGCGGTCGGAACCAAGGTCCGGGATGGCGGTCGGAACCAAGGTCCGGGGTGTCGGTCGGAACCAAGGTCCGGGGTGGCGGTCCGATCCAAGGTCCGGGTTGGCGGTCGGAACCAAAGTCCGGGCTGGCGGTCGGAACCAAGGTCCGGGGTGGCGGTCCAAACCAAGGTCCGGGGTGGCGGTCGGAACCAAGGTCCGGGGTGGCGATCGGAACCAAGGTCCGGGGTGGCAGTCGGAACCACGGTCCGGGGTGGCGGTCGGAACCAATGTCCGGGGTGGCGGTCGGAACCAATGTCCGAGGTGGCAGTCGGAACCAAGGTCCGGGGTGGCGGTCGGAAACAATTTCCGTGGTGGCGTTCGGAACCAATGTCCAGGGTGGCGGTCGGAACCAAGGTCCGGGATGGCAGTCGGAACCAAGGTCCGGGTGGGCGGGCGGAACCATGGTCCGGGGGTGCAGTTGGAACCAAGGTCCGGGCTTGCGTTCGGAACCAAGGTCCGGGGTGGCGGTCGGAACAAAGGTCCGGGGTGGCGGTCGGAAACAAGATCCGGGGTGGCGGTCGGAACCAAGGTCCGGGGTGGCGGTCGGAACCAAGGTCCGGCGTGGCGGTCGGAACCATGGTCCGGGGTGTCGGTCGGAACCAAGGTCCGGGGTGGCGGTTGGAACCAAGGACCGGGGTGGCGGTCGGAACCACGTTCCGGGGTGGCGGTCGGATCCAATGTCCAGGGTGGCGGTCAGAACAAAGGTCCGGGGTGGCGGTTGGAACCAAGGTCCGAGGTGGCGGTCGGAACCAAGGTCCGGGGTGGCGGTCGGAACCAAGGTCCGGGGCGGCAGACGGAAGCAAGGTCCGGGGTGGCGTTCTGAACCAAGGTCCGGGGTGGCGGTCCGAACCAAGGTCCGGGGTGGCGGTCGGAACCAAGGTCTGGGGTGGCGGTCGGAACCAATGTCCGGGGTGGCGGTCGGAACCAATGTCCGAGGTGGCGGTCGGAACCAAGGTCCGGGGTGGCGGTCGGAACCAAGGTCCGGGGGGGCGGACGGAACCAAGGTCCAGGGTGGCGTTCTGAACCAAGGTCCGGGGTGGCGGTCGGAACCAAGGTCCGGGGTGGCGGTCGGAACCAAGGTCCGGGGTGGAGGTCGGAACCAATGTCCGGGGTGGCGGTCGGAACCAATGTCCGAGGTGGCGGTCGGAACCAAGGTCCGTGGTGGCGGTCGGAACCAAGGTCCGGGGTGGCGGTCGGAACCAAGGTCCGGGGTGGCGGTCGGAACCAATGTCCGGGGTGGCGGGCGGAACCAAGGTCCTTGGTGGCGGTCGGAACCAAAGTCCGGTGTGGCGGTCGGAACCAGGTTCCGTGGTGGCGGTCGGAACCAAAGTCCGGGTTGGCGGTCGGAACCACGGTCCGGGGTGACGGTCGGAACCAAATTCCGTGGTGGCGGTCGGAACCAAGGTCCGGGGAGGCGGTCGGAACCAATGTCCGGGGTGGCGGTCGGAACCAAGGTCTGGGGTGGCGGTCGGAACCAAGTTCCGTGGTGGCGGTCGGAACCAATGTCCGGGGTGGCGGTCGGAACTAAGGTCCGGGGTGGCGGTCGGAATCAAGGTCCGGATTGGCAGTCGAAACCAAGGTCCAAAGTGGCGGTCGGAACCAAGGTCCGGGGTGGCAGTCGGAACCAAGGTCCGGCGTGGCGGTCGGAACCAAGGTCCGGGCTGGCGTTCGGAACCAAGGTCCGGGTTGGCGGTTTGAACCAAGGACCGGGGTGGCGTTCGGAATCACGTTCCGGGGTGGCGGTCGGACTCACGTTCCGGGGTGGCGGTCGGACCCAATGTCCAGGGTGGCGGACAGAACCAAGGTCCGGGGTGGCGGTTGGAAACAAGGTCCGGGGTGGCGGTCGGAACCAAGGTCCGGGGTGGCGGTTGGAACCCAGGCCCGGGGTGGCGGTCGGAACCTCGTTCCGGGGTGGCGGTCAGAACCAAGGTCCGGGGTGGCGGTCGGATCCAAGGTCCGGGGGGGCGGTCGGAACCAAGTTCCGGGGTGGCGGTCGGAACCAAGGTCCGGGGGGGTGGACGGAACCAAGGTCCGGGGTGGCGGTCGGAACCAAGGTCCGGGGGGGCGGACGGAACCAAGGTCCGGGGTGGCGTTCTGAACCAAGGTCCGGGGTGGCGGTCCGAACCAAGGTCCAGGGTGGCGGTTGGAACGAAGGTCCGGTGTGGCGGTCGGAACCAATGTCCGGGGTGGCGGTCGCAACCAAGGTCCGAGGTGGCGATCGGAACCAAGGTCCGGGGTGGCGGTCGGAACCAAGGTCCGGGGTGGCGGTCGGAACCAAAGTCCGGGGTGGTGGTCGGAACCAAGTTCCGTGGTGGCGGTCGGAACCAAGGTCCGGGGGGGGCGGTCGGGACCAAGGTCCGGCGTGGCGGTCGGAACCAAGATCAGGGGTGGCGGTCGGAAGTAAGGTCCGGGGTGGCGGTCGGAACCAAGGTCCGGGTTGGTGGTCGGAACCAAGGTCCGAGGTGGCGGTCGGAACCAAGGTCCGGGGTGGCGGTCGGATCCAAGGTCCGGCCTGGCAGTCGGAATCAAGGTCCGGGGTGGCGGTCGGAACCAAGGTCCGGGGTGGCGGTTGGAACAAGGACCGGGGTGGTGGTCGGAACCACGTTCCGGGGTGGCGGTCGGAACCAAGCTCCGGGGTGGCGGTCGGAACCAAGGTCCGGGGGGGCGGACGGAACCAAGGTCCAGGGTGGCGTTCTGAACCAAGGTCCGGGGTGGCGGTCCGAACCAAGGTCCGGGGTGGCGTTCGGAACCAAGGTCCGGGGTGGAGGTCGGAACCAATGTCCGGGGTGGCGGTCGGAACCAATGTCCGAGGTGGCGGTCGGAACCAAGGTCCGGGGTGGCGGTCGGAACCAAGGTCCGTGGTGGCGGTCGGAACCAAGGTCCGGGGTGGCGGTCGGAACCAAGGTCCGGGGTGGCGGTCGGAACCAAGTTCCGGGGTGGCGGTCGGAACCAATGTCCGGGGTGGCGGTCGGAACCAATGTCCGAGGTGGCGGTCGGAACCAAGGTCCGGGGTGGCGGTCGGAACCAAGGTCCGTGGTGGCGGTCGGAACCAAGGTCCGGGGTGGCGGTCGGAACCAAGGTCCGGGGTGGCGGTCGGAACCAAGGTCCGGGGTGGCGGTCGGAACCAAGGTCCGGGGTGGCGGTCGGAACCAAAGTCCGGTGTGCCGGTCGGAACCAGGTTCCGTGGTGGCGGTCGGAACCAAAGTCCGGGGTGGCGGTCGGAACCACGGTCCAGGGTGACGGTCGGATCCAAGGTCCGGGGAGGCGGTCGGAACCAAGGTCCGGGGTGGCGGTCGGAACCAAGGTCCGGGGTGGCGGTCGGAACCAATGTCCGTGGTGGCGGTCGGAACCAATGTCCGGGGTGGCGGTCGGAACTAAGGTCCGGGGTGGCGGTCGGAACCAAGGTCCGGATTGGCAGTCGAAACAAAGGTCCGGAGTGGCGGTCGGAACCAAGGTCCGGGGTGGCAGTCGGAACCAAGGTCCGGCGTGGCGGTCGGAACCAAGGTCCGGGGTGGCGTTCGGAACCAAGGTCCGGGTTGGCGGTTTGAACCAAGGACAGGGGTGGCGTTCGGAATCACGTTCCGGGGTGGCGGTCGGATCCAATGTCCAGGGTGGCGGACAGAACCAAGGTCCGGGGTGGCGGTTGGAAACAAGGTCCGGGGTGGCGGTCGGAACCAAGGTCTGGGGTGGCGGTTGGAACCCAGGACCGGGGTGGCGGTCGGAACCTCGTTCCGGGGTGGCGGTCAGAACCAGGGTCCGGGGTGGCGGTCGGAACCAAGGTCCGGGGGGGCGTTCGGAACCAAGGTCCGGGGTGACGGTCAGAACTGAGGTCCAAGGTGGCGGTCGGAACCTGGGTCCGGGGTGGCGATCAGAACCAATCCGGGGTGGCGGTCGGAACCAAGGTCCGGGGTGGAGGTCGGAACCAAGGTCCGGGGGGGCGGTCGGAACCAAAGTCCGGGGTGGCAGTCGGAACCATGGTCGGGGAGGCGGTCGGAACCAAGGTCCGGGATGGCAGTCGGAACCAAGGTCCGGGGGGGGCGGGCGGAACCATGGTCCGGGGGTGCAGTCGGAACCAAGGTCCGGCTCGCGTTCGGAACCAAGGTCCAGGATGGCGGTCGGAACCAAGATCCGGGGTGGCGGTCGGAACCAAGGTCCGGGGTGGCGGTCGGAACCAAGGTCCGGCGTGGCGGTCGGAACCAAGGTCCGGGGTGGCGGTCGAACCAAGGTCCGGGGTGGCGGTTGGAACCAAGGACCGGGGTGGCGGTCGGAACCACGTTCCGGGGTGGCGGTCGGATCCAATGTCCAGGGTGGCGGTCGGAACCAAGGTCCGGGGTGGCGGTTGGAACCAAGGTCCGAGGTGGCGGTCGGAACCAAGGTCCGGGGTGGCGGTCGGAACCAAGGTCCGGGGGGGCAGACGGAAGCAAGGTCCGGGGTGGCGTTCTGAACCAGGGTCCGGGGTGGCGGTCCGAACCAAGGTCCGGGGTGGCGGTCGGAACCAAGGTCCGGGGTGGCGGTCGGAACCAATGTCCGGGGTGGCGGTCGGAACCAATGTCCGAGGTGGCGGTCGGAACCAAGGTCCGGGGTGGCGGTCGGAACCAAGGTCCGGGGTGGCGGTCGGAACCAAGGTCAGGGGTGGCGGTCGGAACCAAGTTCCGGGGTGGCGGTCGGAACCAAAGTCCGGGGTGGCGGTCGGAATCAAGTTCCGTGGTGGCGGTCGGAACCAAGGTCCGGGGGCGTCGGTCGGGACCAAGGTCCGCAGTGGCGGTCGGAACCAAGGTCAGGGGTGGCGGTGGGAACCACGTTCTGGGGTGGCGGTCGGAACCAAGGTCCGGGGTGACGGTCGGACCCAAGGTCCGGGGTGGTGGTCGGAACTATGGTCCGGGTTGGCGGTCGAAACAAAGGTCCGGGGTGGCGGTTGGAACCAAGGACCGGGGTGGCGGTCGGAACCACGTTCCGGGGTGGCGGTCGGAACCAAGGTCTGGGGTGGCGGTCGGAACCAAGGTCCGGGGGGGCGGACGGAACCAGGTCCGGGGTGGCGTTACGAACCAAGCTCCGGGGTGGCGTTCCGAACCAATGTCCGGGGTGGCGGTCGGAACCAAGGTCCGGGGTGGCGGTAAGAACGAATGTCCGGGGTGGCGGTCGGAACCAAGGTCCGGGGTGGCGGTCGGAAACAATTTCCGTGGTGGCGTTCGGAACCAATGTCCGGGGTGGCGGTCGGAACCAAGGTCCGGGATGGCAGTCGGAACCAAGGTCCGGGTGGGCGGGCGGAACCATGGTCCGGGGGTGCAGTTGGAACCAAGGTCCGGTTTGCGTTCGGAACCAAGGTCCGGGGTGGCGGTCGGAACAAAGCTCCGGGGTGGCGGTCGGAACCAAGATCCGGGGTGGCGGTCGGATCCAAGGTCCGGGGTGGCGGTCGGAACCAAGGTCCGGCGTGGCGGTCGGAACCAAGGTCCGGGGTGTCGGTCGGAACCAAGGTCCGGGGTGGCGGTTGGAACCAAGGACCGGGGTGGCGGTCGGAACCAAGGTCCGGGGTGGCGGTCGGAACCATGGTCCGGGGCGGCAGACGGAAGCAAGGTCCGGGGTGGCGTTCTGAACCAAGGTCCGGGGTGGCGGTCCGAACCAAGGTCCGGGGTGGCGATCGGAACCAAGGTCTGGGGTGGCGGTCGGAACCAATGTCCGGGGTGGCGGTCGGAACCAATGTCCGAGGTGGCGGTCGGAACCAAGGTCCGGGGTGGCGGTCGGAACCAAGGTCCGGGGTGGCGGTCGGAACCAAGGTCAGGGGTGGCGGTCGGAACCAAGGTCCGGGGTGGCGGTCGGAACCAAAGTCAGGGGTGGCGGTCGGAACCAAGTTCCGTGGTGGCGGTCGGAACCAAGGTCCGGGGGGGGCGGTCGGGACCAAGGTCCGCAGTGGCGGTCGGGACCAAGGTCAGGGGTGGCGGTGGGAACCACGTTCTGGGGTGGCGGTCGGAACCAAGGTCCGGGGTGGCGGTCAAAACCAAGTTCCGGGGTGGCGTTCGGACCCAAGGTCCGGGGTGGTGGTCGGAACTATGGTCCGGGTTGGCGGTTGAAACAAAGGTCCAGGGTCCTGGGCGGAACCATGGTCCGTGGTGGTGGTCGGAACCAAGGTCCGGGGTGGCGTTCCGAACAAATTTCCGGGGTGGCGGTCGGAACCAAGGTCCGGGGTGGCGGTTGGAACCAAGGACCGGGGTGGCGGTCGGAACCACGTTCCGGGGAGGCGGTCGGAACCAAGGTCCGGGGTGGCGGTTGGAACCAAGGTCCGGGGGAGCGGACGGAACCAAGGTCCGGGGTGGCGTTACGAACCAAGGTCCGGGGTGGCTTTCCGAACCAATGTCCGGGGTGGCGGTCGGAACCAATGTCCGAGGTGGCGGTCGGAACCAAGGTCCGGGGTGGCGGTCGGAACCAAGGTCCGGGGTGCGGGTCGGAACCAAGGTCCGGGGTGGCAGTCGGAACCAAGGTCCGGGGTGGCGGTCGGAACAAATGTCCGGGGTGGCGGTCGGAACCAATGTCCGAGGTGGCGGTCGGAAGCAAGGTCCGGGGCGGCGGTCGGAACCAAGGTCCGTGGTGGCGGTCGGAACCAAGCTCCGGGGTGGCTGTCGGAACAAAGGTCCGGGGTGGCGGTCGGAAACAAAGTCCAGGGTGGCGGTCGGAATCAAGTTCCGTGGTGGCGGTCGGAGCCAATGTCCGGGGTGGCGGTCGGAACCAAGGTCCGGGGTGGCGGTCGGAACGAAGGTCCGGGGTGGCGGTCGGAACCAACTTCCAGGGTGGCGGTCGGAACCAAGGTCCGGGGTGGCGGTCGGAAACAATTTCCGTGGTGGCGTTCGGAACCAATGTCCGGGGTGGTGGTCGGAACCAAGGTCCGGGGTGGCGGTCGGAATCAAGTTCCGTGGTGGCGGTCGGAGCCAATGTCCGGGGTGGCGGTCGGAACCAAGGTCCGGGGTGGCGGTCGGAACGAAGGTCCGGGGTGGCGGTCGGAACCAACTTCCAGGGTGGCGGTCGGAACCAAGGTCCGGGGTGGCGGTCGGAAACAATTTCCGTGGTGGCGTTCGGAACCAATGTCCGGGGTGGTGGTCGGAACCAAGGTCCGGGGTGGCGGTCGGAACCAAGGTCCGGGGTGGCGGTCGGAACCAAGGTCCGGGGTGGCGGTCCGATCCAAGGTCCGGGTTGGCGGTCGGAACCAAAGTCCGGGCTGGCGGTCGGAACCAAGGTCCGGGGTGGCGGTCCAAACCAAGGTCCGGGGTGGCGGTCGGAACCAAGGTCCGGGGTGGCGGTCGGAACCAAGGTCCGGGGTGGTAGTCGGAACCACGGTCCGGGGTGGCGGTCGGAACCAATGTCCGGGGTGGCGGTCGGAACCAATGTCCGAGGTGGCGGTCGGAACCAAGGTCCGGGGTGGCAGTCGGAAACAATTTCCGTGGTGGCGTTCGGAACCAATGTCCGGGGTGGCGGTCGGAACCAAGGTCCGGGATGGCAGTCGGAACCAAGGTCCGGGTGGGCGGGCGGAACCATGGTCCGGGGGTGCAGTTGGAACCAAGGTCCGGGCTTGCGTTCGGAACCAAGGTCCGGGGTGGCGGTCGGATCAAAGGTCCGGGGTGGCGGTCTGAACCAAGATCCGGGGTGGCGGTCGGAACCAAGGTCCGGGGTGGCGGTCGGAACCAAGGTCCGGCGTGGCGGTCGGAACCAAGGTCCGGGGTGTCGGTCGGAACCAAGGTCCGGGGTGGCGGTTGGAACCAAGGACCGGGGTGGCGGTCGGAACCACGTTCCGGGGTGGCGGTCGGATCCAATGTCCAGGGTGGCGGTCGGAACAAAGGTCCGGGGTGGCGGTCCGAACCAAGGTCCGGGGGGGCAGACGGAAGCAAGGTCCGGGGTGGCGTTCTGAACCAAGGTCCGGGGTGGCGGTCCGAACCAAGGTCCGGGGTGGCGGTCGGAACCAAGGTCTGGGGTGGCGGTCGGAACCAATGTCCGGGGTGGCGGTCGGAACCAATGTCCGAGGTGGCGGTCGGAACCAAGGTCCGGGGTGGCGGTCGGAACCAAGGTCCGGGGTGGCGGTCGGAACCAAGGTCAGGGGTGGCGGTCGGAACCAAGGTCCGGGGTGGCGGTCGGAACCAAAGTCAGAGGTGGCGGTCGGAACCATGTTCCGTGGTGGCGGTCGGAACCAAGTTCCGGGGGGGGCGGTCGGGACCAAGGTCCGGGGTGGCGGTCAGAACCAAGTTCCGGGGTGGCGTTCGGACCCAAGGTCCGGGGTGGTGGTCGGAACTATGGTCCGGGTTGGCGGTCGAAACAAAGGTCCAGGGTCGTGGGCGGAACCATGGTCCGGGGTGGTGGTCGGAACCAAGGTCTGGGGTGGCGTTCCGAACAAATTTCCGGGGTGGCGGTCGGAACCAAGGTCCGGGGTGGCGGTTGGAACCAAGGACCGGGGTGGCGTTACGAACCAAGGTCCGGAGTGGCGGTCGGAACCAAGGTCCGGGGGAGCGGACGGAACCAAGGTCCGGGTGGCGTTACGAACCAAGGTCCGGGGTGGCGGTCGGAACCAATGTCCGAGGTGGCGGTCGGAACCAAGGTCCGGGGTGGCGGTCGGAACCAAGGTCCGGGGTGCGGGTCGGAACCAAGGTCTGGGGTGGCAGTCGGAACCAAGGTCCGGGGTGGCGGTCGGAACCAATGTCCGGGGTGGCGGTCGGAACCAATGTCCGAGGTGGCGGTCGGAAGCAAGGTCCGGGGTGGCGGTCGGAACCAAGGTCCGTGGTGGCGGTCGGAACCAAGGTCCGGGGTGGCTGTCGGAACCAAGGTCCGGGGTGGCGGTCGGAAACAAAGTCCGGGGTGGCGGTCGGAATCAAGTTCCGTGGTGGCGGTCGGAGCCAATGTCCGGGGTGGCGGTCGGAACCAAGGTCCGGGGAGGCGGTCGGAACGAAGGTCCGGGGTGGCGGTCGGAACCAACTTCCGGGGTGGCGGTCGGAACCAAGGTCTGGGGTGGTGGTTGGAAACAATTTCCGTGGTGGCGTTCGGAACCAATGTCCGGGGTGGCGGTCGGAACCAAGGTCCGGGGTGGCGGTCGGAACCAAGGTCCGGGCTGACGGTCGGAACCAAGGTCCGGGGTGGCGGTCCGTTCCAAGGTCCGGGTTGGCGGTCGGAACCAAAGTCTGGGGTGGCGGTCGGAACCAAGGTCCGGGGTGGCGGTCCAAACCAAGGTCCGGGGTGGCGGTCGGAACCAAGGTCCGGGGTGGCGGTCGGAACCAAGGTCCGGGGTGGCAGTCGGAACCATGGTCCGGGGTGGCGGTCGGAACCAATGTCCGGGGTGGCGGTCGGAACCAATGTCCGAGGTGGCGGTCGGAACCAAGGTCCGGGGTGGCGGTCGGAACCAAGGTCCGTGGTGGCGGTCGGAACCAAGGTCCGGGGTGGCTGTCGGAACCAAGGTCCGGGGTGGCGGTCGGAAACAAAATCCGGCGTGGCGGTCGTAACCAAGTTCCGTGGTGGCGGTCGGAGCCAATGTCTGGGGTGGCGGTCGGAACCAAGGTCCGGGGTGGCGGTCGGAACGAAGGTCCGGGGTGGCGGTCGGAACCAAGTTCCGGGGTGGCGGTCGGAACCAATGTCCGGGGTGGCGGTCGGAAACAATTTCGGTGGTGGCGTTCGGAACCAATGTCCGGGGTGGCGGTCGGAACCAAGGTCCGGGGTGGCGGTCGGAACCAAGGGCCGGGGTGGCGGGCGGAATCAAGGTCCGGGGTGGCGGTCGGACCCAAGGTCCGGGGTGGTGGTCGGAACTATGGTCCGGGTTGGCGGTCGAAAAAAAAAGGTCCGGGGTGGCGGTTGGAACCAAGGACCGGGGTGGCGGTCGGAACCACGTTCCGGGGTGGCGGTCGGAACCAAGGTCTGGGGTGGCGGTCCGAACCAAGGTCCCGGGGGGCGGACGGAACCAAGGTCCGGGGTGGCGTTACGAACCAAGCTCCGGGGTGGCGTTCCGAACCAATGTCCGGGGTGGCGGTCGGAACCAATGTCCGTGGTGGCGGTCGGAACCAGTGTCCGTGGTGGCGGTCGGAACTAAGGTCCGGGATGGCGGTCGGAACCAAGGTCCGGATTGGCAGTCGAAACCAAGGTCCGGAGTGGCGGTCGGAACCAAGGTCCGGGGTGGCAGTCGGAACCAAGGTCCGGCGTGGCGGTCGGAACCAAGGTCCGGGGTGGCGTTCGGAACCAAGGTCCGGGTTGGCGGTTTGAACCAAGGACCGGGGTGGCGTTCGGAATCACGTTCCGGGGTGGCGGTCGGACCCAATGTCCAGGGTGGCGGACAGAACCAAGGTCCGGGGTGGCGGTTGGAAACAAGGTCCGGGGTGGCGGTCGGAACCAAGGTCTGGGGTGGCGGTTGGAACCCAGGACCGGGGTGGCGGTCGGAACCTCGTTCCGGGGTGGCGGTCAGAACCAGGGTCCGGGGTGGCGGTCGGAACCAAGGTCCGGGGGGGCGTTCGGAACCAAGGTCCGGGGTGACGGTCAGAACTGAGGTCCAAGGTGGCGGTCGGAACCTGGGTCCGGGGTGGCGATCGGAACCAATCCGGGGTGGCGGTCGGAACCAAGGTCCGGGGTGGAGGTCGGAACCAAGGTCCGGGGGGGCGGTCGGAACCAAAGTCCGGGGTGGCAGTCGGAACCATGGTGCGGGGAGGCGGTCGGAACCAAGGTCCGGGATGGCATTCGGAACCAAGGTCCGGGGGGGGCGGGCGGAACCATGGTCCGGGGGTGCAGTCGGAACCAAGGTCCGGCTCGCGTTCGGAACCAAGGTCCAGGATGGCGGTCGGAACCAAGATCCGGGGTGGCGGTCGGAACCAAGGTCCGGGGTGGCGGTCGGAACCAAGGTCCGGCGTGGCGGTCGGAACCAAGGTCCGGGGTGGCGGTCGAACCAAGGTCCGGGGTGGCGGTTGGAACCAAGGACCGGGGTGGCGGTCGGAACCACGTTCCGGGGTGGCGGTCGGATCCAATGTCCAGGGTGGCGGTCAGAACCAAGGTCCGGGGTGGCGGTTGGAACCAAGGTCCGAGGTGGCGGTCGGAACCAAGGTCCGGGGTGGCGGTCGGAACCAAGGTCCGGGGGGGCAGACGGAAGCAAGGTCTGGGGTGGCGTTCTGAACCAGGGTCCGGGGTGGCGGTCCGAACCAAGGTCCGGGGTGGCGGTCGGAACCAAGGTCCGGGGTGGCGGTCGGAACCAATGTCCGGGGTGGCGGTCGGAACCAAGGTCCGGGGTGGTGGTCGGAACCAATGTCCGAGGTGGCGGTCGGAACCAAGGTCCGGGGTGGCGGTCGGAACCAAGGTCCGGGGTGGCGGTCGGAACCAAGGTCAGGGGTGGCGGTCGGAACCAAGGTCCGGGGTGGCGGTCGGAACCAAAGTCAGGGGTGGCGGTCGGAACCAAGTTCCGTGGTGGCGGTCGGAACCAAGGTCCGGGGGGGGCGGTCGGGACCAAGGTCCGCAGTGGCGGTCGGGACCAAGGTCAGGGGTGGCGGTGGGAACCACGTTCTGGGGTGGCGGTCGGAACCAAGGTCCGGGGTGGCGGTCAAAACCAAGTTCCGGGGTGGCGTTCGGACCCAAGGTCCGGGGTGGTGGTCGGAACTATGGTCCGGGTTGGCGGTCGAAACAAAGGTCCAGGGTCCTGGGCGGAACCATGGTCCGGGGTGGTGGTCGGAACCAAGGTCCGGGGTGGCGTTCCGAACAAATTTCCGGGGTGGCGGTCGGAACCAAGGTCCGGGGTGGCGGTTGGAACCAAGGACCGGGGTGGCGGTCGGAACCACGTTCCGGGGAGGCGGTCGGAACCAAGGTCCGGGGTGGCGGTTGGAACCAAGGTCCGGGGGAGCGGACGGAACCAAGGTCCGGGGTGGCGTTACGAACCAAGGTCCGGGGTGGCTTTCCGAACCAATGTCTGGGGTGGCGGTCGGAACCAAGGTCCGGGGTGGCGGTAAGAACCAATGTCCGGGGTGGCGGTCGGAACCAATGTCCGAGGTGGCGGTCGGAACCAAGGTCCGGGGTGGCGGTCGGAACCAAGGTCCGGGGTGCGGGTCGGAACCAAGGTCCGGGGTGGCAGTCGGAACCAAGGTCCGGGGTGGCGGTCGGAACCAATGTCCGGGGTGGCGGTCGGAACCAATGTCCGAGGTGGCGGTCGGAAGCAAGGTCCGGGGCGGCGGTCGGAACCAAGGTCCGTGGTGGCGGTCGGAACCAAGGTCCGGGGTGGCTGTCGGAACAAAGGTCCGGGGTGGCGGTCGGAAACAAAGTCCAGGGTGGCGGTCGGAATCAAGTTCCGTGGTGGCGGTCGGAGCCAATGTCCGGGGTGGCGGTCGGAACCAAGGTCCGGGGTGGCGGTCGGAACGAAGGTCCGGGGTGGCGGTCGGAACCAACTTCCAGGGTGGCGGTCGGAACCAAGGTCCGGGGTGGCGGTCGGAAACAATTTCCGTGGTGGCGTTCGGAACCAATGTCCGGGGTGGTGGTCGGAACCAAGGTCCGGTGTGGCGGTCGGAACCAAGGTCCGGGGTGGCGGTCGGAACCAAGGTCCGGGGTGGCGGTCCGATCCAAGGTCCGGGTTGGCGGTCGGAACCAAAGTCCGGGCTGGCGGTCGGAACCAAGGTCCGGGGTGGCGGTCCAAACCAAGGTCCGGGGTGGCGGTCGGAACCAAGGTCCGGGGTGGCGGTCGGAACCAAGGTCCGGGGTGGCAGTCGGAACCACGGTCCGGGGTGGCTGTCGGAACAAAGGTCCGGGGTGGCGGTCGGAAACAAAGTCCAGGGTGGCGGTCGGAATCAAGTTCCGTGGTGGCGGTCGGAGCCAATGTCCGGGGTGGCGGTCGGAACCAAGGTCCGGGGTGGCGGTCGGAACGAAGGTCCGGGGTGGCGGTCGGAACCAACTTCCAGGGTGGCGGTCGGAACCAAGGTCCGGGGTGGCGGTCGGAAACAATTTCCGTGGTGGCGTTCGGAACCAATGTCCGGGGTGGTGGTCGGAACCAAGGTCCGGTGTGGCGGTCGGAACCAAGGTCCGGGGTGGCGGTCGGAACCAAGGTCCGGGGTGGCGGTCCGATCCAAGGTCCGGGTTGGCGGTCGGAACCAAAGTCCGGGCTGGCGGTCGGAACCAAGGTCCGGGGTGGCGGTCCAAACCAAGGTCCGGGGTGGCGGTCGGAACCAAGGTCCGGGTTGGCGGTCGGAACCAAGGTCCGGGGTGGCAGTCGGAACCACGGTCCGGGGTGGCGGTCGGAACCAATGTCCGGGGTGGCGGTCGGAACCAATGTCCGAGGTGGCGGTCGGAACCAAGGTCCGGGGTGGCGGTCGGAAACAATTTCCGTGGTGGCGTTCGGAACCAATGTCCGGGGTGGCGGTCGGAACCAAGGTCCGGGATGGCAGTCGGAACCAAGGTCCGGGTGGGCGGGCGGAAACATGGTCCGGGGGTGCAGTTGGAACCAAGGTCCGGGCTTGCGTTCGGAAACAAGGTCCGGAGTGGCGGTCGGATCAAAGGTCCGGGGTGGCGGTCTGAACCAAGATCCGGGGTGGCGGTCGGAACCAAGGTCCGGGGTGGCGGTCGGAACCAAGGTCCGGGGTGCGGGTCGGAACCAAGGTCCGGGGTGGCAGTCGGAACCAAGGTCCGGGGTGGCGGTCTGAACCAATGTCCGGGGTGGCGGTCGGAACCAATGTCCGAGGTGGCGGTCGGAAGCAAGGTCCGGGGTGGCGGTAGGAACCAAGGTCCGTGGTGGCGGTCGGAACCAAGGTCCGGGGTGGCTGTCGGAACCAAGGTCCGGGGTGGCGGTCGGAAACAAAGTCCGGGGTGGCGGTCGGAATCAAGTTCCGTGGTGGCGGTCGGAGCCAATGTCCGGGGTGGCGGTCGGAACCAAGGTCCGGGGTGGCGGTCGGAACGAAGGTCCGGGTTGGCGGTCGGAACCAACTTCCGGGGTGGCGGTCGGAACCAAGGTCTGGGGTGGCGGTCGGAAACAATTTCCGTGGTGGCGTTCGGAACCAATGTCCGGGGTGGCGGTCGGAACCAAGGTCCGGGGTGGCGGTCGGAACCAAGGTCCGGGCTGGCGGTCGGAACCAAGGTCCGGGGTGGCGGTCCGATCCAAGGTCCGGGTTGGCGGTCGGAACCAAAGTCTGGGGTGGCGGTCGGAACCAAGGTCCGGGGTGGCGGTCCAAACCAAGGTCCGGGGTGGCAGTCGGAACCACGGTCCGGGGTGGCGGTCGGAACCAATGTCCGGGGTGGCGGTCGGAACCAATGTCCGAGGTGGCGGTCGGAACCAAGGTCCGGGGTGGCGGACGGAACCAAGGTCCGTGGTGGCGGTCGGAACCAAGGTCCGGGGTGGCAGTCGGAACCAAGGTCCGGGGTGGCGGTCGGAAACAAAATCCGGCGTGGCGGTCGTAACCAAGTTCCGTGGTGGCGGTCGGAGCCAATGTCCGGGGTGGCGGTCGGAACCAAGGTCCGGGGTGGCGGTCGGAACGAAGGTCCGGGGTGGCGGTCGGAACCAAGTTCCGGGGTGGCGGTCGGAACTATGGTCCGGGTTGGCGGTCGGAACCAATGTCCGAGGTGGCGGTCGGAACCAAGGTCCGGGGTGGCGGACGGAACCAAGGTCCGAGGTGGCGGTCGGAACCAAGGTCCGGGGTGGCGGACGGAACCAAGGTCCGTGGTGGCGGTCGGAACCAAGGTCCGGCGTGGCTTTCGGAATCAAGGTCCGGGGTGGCGGTCGGAAACAAAATCCGGCGTGGCGGTCGTAACCAAGTTCCGTGGTGGCGGTCGGAGCCAATGTCCGGGGTGGCGGTCGGAACCAAGGTCCGGGGTGGCGGTCGGAACGAAGGTCCGGGGTGGCGGTCGGAACCAAGTTCCGGGGTGGCGGTCGGAACTATGGTCCGGGTTGGCGGTCGAAAAAAAAAGGTCCGGGGTGGCGGTTGGAACCAAGGACCGGGGTGGCGGTCGGAAACACGTTCCGGGGTGGCGGTCGGAACCAAGGTCTGGGGTGGCGGTCCGAACCAAGGTCCGGGAGGGCGGACGTTACCAAGGTCCGGGGTGGCGTTACGAACCAAGCTCCGGGGTGGCGTTCCGAACCAATGTCCAGGGTGGCGGTCGGAACCAAGGTCCGGGGTGGCGGTAAGAACCACTGTCCGGGGTGGCGGTCGGAACCAAGGTCCGGGGTGGCGGTCGGAAACAAGGTCCGGGGTGGCGGTCGGACCCAAGGTCCGGGGTGGTGGTCGGAACTATGGTCCGGGTTGGCGGTCGAAAAAAAAAGGTCCGGGGTGGCGGTTGGAACCAAGGACCGGGGTGACGGTCGGAACCACGTTCCGGGGTGGCGGTCGGAACCAAGGTCTGGGGTGGCGGTCCGAACCAAGGTCCGGGGGGGCGGACGGAACCAAGGTCCGGGGTGGCGTTACGAACCAAGCTCCGGGGTGGCGTTCCGAACCAATGTCCGGGGTGGCGGTCGGAACCAAGGTCCGGGGTGGCGGTAAGAACCAATGTCCGGGGTGGCGGTCGGAACCAAGGTCCGGGGTGGCGGTCGGAAACAATTTCCGTGGTGGCGTTCGGAAGCAATGTCCGGGGTGGCGGTCGGAACCAAGGTCCGGGATGGCAGTCGGAACCAAGGTCCGGGTGGGCGGGCGGAACCATGGTCCGGGGGTGCAGTTGGAACCAAGGTCCGGGCTTGCGTTCGGAACCAAGGTCCGGGGTGGCGGTCGGAACAAAGGTCCGGGGTGGCGGTCGGAACCAAGATCCGGGGTGGCGGTCGGAACCAAGGTCCGGGGTGGCGGTCGGAACCAAGGTCCGGCGTGGCGGTTGGAACCAAGGTCCAGGGTGTCGGTCGGAACCAAGGTCCGGGGTGGCGGTTGGAACCAAGGACCGGGGTGGCGGTCGGAACCACGTACCGGGGTGGCGGTCGGATCCAATGTCCAGGGTGGCGGTCGGAACAAAGGTCCGGGGTGGCGGTTGCAACCAAGGTCCGAGGTGGCGGTCGGAACCAAGGTCCGGGGTGGCGGTCGGAACCAAGGTCCGGGGGGGCAGACGGAAGCAAGGTCCGGGGTGGCGTTCTGAACCAAGGTCCGGGGTGGTGGTCCGAACCAAGGTCCGGGGTGGCCGTCGGAACCAAGGTCTGGGTTGGCGGTCGGAACCAATGTCCGGGGTGGCGGTCGGAACCAATGTCCGAGGTGGCGGTCGGAACCAAGGTCCGGGGTGGCGGTCGGAACCAAGGTCCGGGGTGGTGGTCGGAACCAAGGTCATGGGTGGCGGTCGGAACCAAGGTCCGGGGTGGCGGTCGGAACCAAAGTCAGCGGTGGCGGTCGGAACCAAGTTCCGTGGAGGCGGTCGGAACCAAGGTCCGGGGGGGGCGGTCGGGACCAAGGTCCGCAGTGGCGGTCGGGACCAAGGTCAGGGGTGGCGGTGGGAACCACGTTCTGGGGTGGCGGTCGGAACCAAGGTCCAGGGTGGCGGTCAGAACCAAGTTCCGGGGTGTCGGTCGGAACCAAGGTCCGGGGTGGCGGTTGGAACCAAGGACCGGGGTGGCGGTCGGAACCAAGGTCCGGGGTGGCGGTCGGAACCAAGGTCCGGGGGGGCAGACGGAAGCAAGGTCCGGGGTGGCGTTCTGAACCAAGGTCCGGGGTGGCGGTCCGAACCAAGGTCCGGGGTGGCGGTCGGAACCAAGGTCTGGGGTGGCGGTCGGAACCAATGTCCGGGGTGGCGGTCGGAACCAATGTCCGAGGTGGCGGTCGGAACCAAGGTCCGGGGTGGCGGTCGGAACCAAGGTCAGGGGTGGCGGTCGGAACCAAAGTCAGGGGTGGCGGTCGGAACCAAGTTCCGTGGTGGCGGTCGGAACCAAGGTCCGGCGGGGGCGGTCGGGACCAAGGTCCGCAGTCGCGGTCGGGACCAAGGTCAGGGGTGGCGGTGGGAACCACGTTCTGGGGTGGCGGTCGGAACCAAGGTCCGGGGTGGCGGTCAGAACCAAGTTCCGGGGTGGCGTTCGGACCCAAGGTCCGGGGTGGTGGTCGGAACTATGGTCCGGGTTGGCGGTCGAAACAAAGGTCCAGGGTCGTGGGCGGAACCATGGTCCGGGGTGGTGGTCGGAACCAAGGTCCGGGGTGGCGTTCCGAACAAATTTCCGGGGTGGCGGTCGGAACCAAGGTCCGGGGTGGCGGTTGGAACCAAGGACCGGGGTGGCGGTCGGAACCACGTTCCGGGGAGGCGGTCGGAACCAAGGTCCGGGGTGGCGGTCGGAACCAAGGTCCGGGGGAGCGGACGGAACCAAGGTCCGGGGTGGCGTTACGAACCAAGGTCCGGGGTGGCGGTCGGAACCAAGGTCCGGGGGAGCGGACGGAACCAAGGTCCGGGGTGGCGTTACGAACCAAGGTCCGGGGTGGCGGTCGGAACCAATGTCCGAGGTGGCGGTCGGAACCAAGGTCCGGGGTGGCGGTCAGAACCAATGTCCGGGGTGCGGGTCGGAACCAAGGTCCGGGGTGGCAGTCGGAACCAAGGTCCGGGGTGGCGGTCGGAACCAATGTCCGGGGTGGCGGTCGGAACCAATGTCCGAGGTGGCGGTCGGAAGCAAGGTCCGGGGTGGCGGTCGGAACCAAGGTCCGTGGTGGCGGTCGGAACCAAGGTCCGGGGTGGCTGTCGGAACCAAGGTCCGGGGTGGCGGTCGGAAACAAAGTCCGGGGTGGCGGTCGGAATCAAGTTCCGTGGTGGCGGTCGGAGCCAATGTCCGGGGTGGCGGTCGGAACCAAGGTCCGGGGTGGCGGTCGGAACGAAGGTCCGGGGTGGCGGTCGGAACCAACTTCCGGGGTGGCGGTCGGAACCAAGGTCCGGGGTGGCGGTCGGAAACAATTTCCGTGGTGGCGTTCGGAACCAATGTCCGGGGTGGCGGTCGGAACCAAGGTCCGGGGTGGCGGTCGGAACCAATGTCCGCGGTGGCGGTCGGAACCTATGTCCGAGGTGGCGGTCGGAACCAAGGTCTGTGGTGGCGGTCGGAACCAAGGTCCGGGGTGGCGTTCGGAACCAAGGTCCGTGGTGGCGGCCGGAACCATGGTCCGGGGAGGCTGTCGGAACCAAGGTCCAGGGTGGCGGTCAGAAACAAAGTCCGGCGTGGCGGTCGGAACCAAGTTCCGTGGTGGCGGTCGGAGCCAATGTCCAGGGTGGCGGTCGGAACCAAGGTCCGGGGTGGCGGTCGGAACGAAGGTCCGGGGTGGCGGTCGGAACCAAGTTCTGGGGTGGCGGTCGGAACCAATGTCCGGGGTGGCGGTCGGAAACAATTTCCGTGGTGGCGTTCGGAACCAATGTCCGGGGTGGCGGTCGGAACCAAGGTCCGGGGTGGCGGTCGGAACCAAGGGCCGGGGTGGCGGGCGGAATAAAGGTCCGGGGTGGCGGTCGGACCCAAGGTCCGGGCTGGTGGTCGGAACTATGGTCCGGGTTGGCGGTCGAAACAAAGGTCCGGGGTGGCAGTTGGAACCAAGGACCGGGGTGGCGGTCGGAACCACGTTCCGGGGTGGTGGTCGGAACCAAGGTCTGGGGTGGCGGTCGGAACCAAGGTCCGGGGGGGCGGACGGAACCAAGGTCCGGGGTGGCGTTACGAACCAAGCTCCGGGGTGGCGTTCCGAACCAATGTCCGGGGTGGCGGTCGGAACCAAGGTCCGGGGTGGCGGTAAGAACCAATGTCCGGGGTGGCGGTCGGAACCAAGGTCCGGGGTGGCGGTCGGAAACA
>NW_027593459.1:0-31972 GCF_964213995.1 Mustelus asterias
CATACACACTCCCATTAGCCCGGCCCACATTATCACTCATTATCACACACCTTTAAAGAGGCAGGGTGTTTACAGGGTGTCTGTGGGATGCCAGTTTTGGTTGCTTCTGTCCCATTGCTCCAAGCTGGAGAGTTTGAGTTATTTGATGAGGAAACATCACTAAACCAAACTAAAGACAGAGCGAGAGCCCAGTGTGTGGTGAGGGGCACAGATTCCGATTCTCTACTTCTGAAACTTTCTCTTTTGCCTTCATGGGCTCCAAACAGTACAGTGATGTAACGGAATCTGTATGTGGTACGTAACAGGAAGGAGCAAGGCTTTGTATTTACACACTGCTTACATTCCCTCTCTCCCTACACCATCAGCAACCCAGCCAAAGATTCCTTCTTTGTCCTTCGTGCCAGACTTTGTTGCTTTTGGTAACATTGCTGAGTGAAGGATGCCTCGATTGTTGGTTATTTTAAGTGGGTGTGAGACTGGTGATTGCTCAGCTGAATTCAGAATGTCACGGTAACTCTAACACGGAATATTTTCCATTCAGTCAGCAGCTTGGACTGGGCGAGTTGAGTTTTTGCAGTTTCTCCATGACCGTGCTAATTTGGTACCTCCTGTGTGACTTCTTCTTGAAAGAACGCAGAGAACCTTGCATTTCTAGACTATCCCACAGGGAATCCCATAGGAAATAGGAACAGGAGTAGGCCATTCAGCCCCTTGAGCCTAATCCACCATTCAATAGGATCATGGCTGATCTGACATTCACTTTCCTGCCTTTTCCCTGTCACCCTTGATTTCCATACTGATCAAAAATCTATCTATCTCAGCCATAAATATACACGAGGGGCGGAATTCTCCCCAAAAAATTCTGCATCGAATTTGCGGGAAAACTGGAGTAATTCACACTGTTTTTTTTCAGTGGGTGTTCAGACAAGAATCTCCCACACTCTGTGCACTGCAGAGGCCACCAGTGTGAATATCATTAATTTCAGGGGGTGGGGCCTATTCCCGCTGGAGCGGCTGAAATCAGCATGCTGAGCGGGGCCACTGCGCATGTGCTGATTTGTCAGTGCTGAGATCGCCGCATGTGCATTGCCGACCTCCTGATTGCCAGCCAGCTCCACAACACTCAATGCCGGCTCCCCGCTCCTCCCACCGCCCGATTGCTGGTCCTTCCTGACCATTCCCAGACCCAGCTCTGACCAGATCTCTAACACCCCACTGATTCTCGCCCCCCTGATGTCTCAACCTCCACCCTGCAGTGTTGCCGCCCCCCCCCCCCCCCTCGCGCCCCAAAGCACGCTGACCGCGCTTCTGGCCGACCCCAGTCCACCCCAATCGCTGGCCTCCCCCCTTTCCCCACCGATCCCTATGCAGAGTGGCAGCAGGACTCCCCACGCCCAATCACCCCCAGGCCCTGCCCAAAACAGGCCCCACCCCTATACTCCCTTGGCTCTGCCCCATGTCCAATTGGCACTATGTTCCTTGGACAGTGCCAGGGTGCCAATGCCCAGGGGGCATCCCCCGCTGCCCGACCTGAAGAAGGGGCTTGGGGCTCCGAAAGCTTGTGTGGCTTTTGCTACCAAATAAACCTGTTGGACTTTAACCTGGTGTTGTCAAACTTCTTACTACATCAACAAGGACAAAGTAGAAATGGTCAAAAGCTTCAAGTTTTTAAGTGTCCAGATCACCAACAGCCTGTCCTGGTCCCCCCCATGATGACACTATCGTTAAGAAAGTCCATCAAGGCCTCTACTTTCTCAGAAGGCTAAGGAAATTTGGCATGTCAGCTATGACTCTCACCAACTTTTACAGATGCACCATAAAAAGTATTCTTTCTGGTTGTATCACAGCTTGGTATGGCTCCTGCTCTGCCCAAGACTGCAAGGATTTACAAAAGGTTATGAATTTAGCCCAATCCATCACACAAACCAGCCTCCCATCCATTGACTCTGTCTACACTCCCCGCTGCCTCGGCAAAGCAGCCAGCATAATTAAGGACCCCACGCACCCTGGAAGAAGGTGGAAGAGAGAATGTCCATCAGGAAAAAGATACAAAGGTCTGAGGTCACGTACCAACCGACTCAAGAACAGCTTCTTCCCTACTGCCGTCAGACTTTTGAATGTACCTACCTTGCATTAAGTTGATTTTTCTCTACACCCTAGCTATGACTATAAAACTACAATCTGCACTCTTGTTTCCTTCTCTATGCACAGTATGTTTTGTCTGTATAGCATGCAAGAAACAATACTTTTCTTTTTATACTAATACATGTGACAATCAAATCAAAGTATAATCCCTGCTGGAGTGAATCACTCTGGTGTGGGATGGGGGCGGGGGGGGCGGGGGGGGAGGAAGAGAAATTGCATTTCAATGAGATTAAAATGATTATGTTAATGGCCTTTGCGCCTCCACGCTGATTTCTGGCGCAGAGCAGAATGCGCGCTTGAATCCCGCGAATCGGCCGACGGGACAATCTCATGGTCCGCTGCGCTAAAAAATTGCAGCCAAGGACTCTGACCCCACAGCTCTATGTGGCAAGGAGTTCCAAAGTCCCTCAAACCTCGGAGAGAAGAAATTCCTCCTCATTTCAGTCTTGGTGCCCCTTTATCCTGAGACGATGCTCTCTGGTCCTAGACTGTCCCGAGGGGCAACATCCTCTCAGCATTTATCCAGTCAAGTCACTTAAGAATCCAATATGTTTCAAGGAGATCAGCTCTCATTCTTCTAAATTCTAATGAATAGAGTCCCAACATATTTAACCTTTGCTCATAAGACAATCCCTCCATCCAAGGATCATCGTAGTGAACCTTCTCTGAACTGCCTCCAATGAAATAATATCTTTCCTTAAAAGGAACCAAAACTACTCGCAGTAGTCCCGGTGTGCGCCAGAACTCTATTGCCTTGCCCGCCACGGAATCGGAGCAGGTGAGGGGTGGACAATGGAAATGTCCGTTGACCTCGGGCGGGAATTTCCAGTCTTGCTTGAGCGAGGTGGTAAAATTCCACCTGTGGTCTCACCAGAATCAATGTGTTTAATGATCAGGGAATCATAGAATTATAGAATCTCTACAGTGTAGAAGGAGGCCATTTGGCCATTGAACCTGCACTGACAACAATCCCAGCCAGGCCCTATCCCCACAACTCCATGTACGTACCCTGCTAACCCCCTCTGACACTAAGGGGCAATTTAGCATGGCCAATCCACCTAACCTGCACATCTTTGGATTGTGGGAGAAAACCGGGGCACCCGGAGGAAACCCACGCAGACGCGGGGAGAATGTGCAAACTCCACACAGACAGTGACACAGAGTACTTTACGAAGTGCAGTCATTGCCATGATGTAGGAGGTGGGGCAGCCAATTTGTGCACAGCAAGATCCCAGAAACAGCAATGCGATAATGACTGGATGATCTGTTTGAGTGGATATCGGTCAGGATTTGAGAATTTGAATAATTTTAGTGGGAGGTTTACTTCTGGGATAATTTGGGGGGAGTTAATTCAAATGCTTTGAGGTTGGGGGGATAAAGTACCCCTATTAATAATTTGAGGCAGAGGGGGGAGTTCATTCCCTTTGTAGTAGTGGAGTGGATGAGGACCAGGTGGACGATCGCCCCAGTCACAGAGGAAGAGAATGACCTCTTCAAATGATCTCCCATTTTAAGGTAATTTTCAGCTGGAGTGGGAAAGGATTTTCCCAGCCAGCACAATATAAAAAGGCAAGATGGCGCCAAGTCAGAATGCTCATTTTGAGAGCCGGTGCAGACACAATGGGCTGAATGGCCTCCTTCCGCACCATAACAATTCTGCAAGTCTATGGGAGGTTCAAATAACATAGGCCCTGATTGAGGCTGAGAGTTAATGGAGGAGTAATCTTCTCAGGAGTGGCAATCACCATCGGTGGTCCGGAGCTCTGAACACAGAGTGCAGGGCTGCCAACCCTCCAGGATTGGCCTGGAGTTTCCAGTAATGGAAGATCAATCTCCAGGACATTGCTGCATGCGACCCTGAAGACAAAAAGGCTTTCTATTTTTGTCATTTACATTGAATAATTCTCTTTCACCAGACCTCATCAGACTCAATCCCAGCATCAGATATTTCTTCAGGATGCGGTCATCTGTAACACTCAGTAATGAATATGAGGCTGCATTTCAGCTGCCCTCTCAATGCACTGCGAAATCTTCAGGAACAGCATAGTCCAATATCTGTGAAGCACTCATGAGCATACCCCCAATGGTATGGCGTCTCTGCAATGTCCCATGCTGCTAGCTGTAGCAATTTTGGGTCTGAAAGGAAATGATGACCCCCCCATCTGGGCCTGAAGGGCCCCAATGTTGATAATAAACAACACACATCAGATATCTCAGAGTCACTCTGAGACCAGAGGAGAGGTCCACATTTTCATTCCACCAGTCTGACAAATGCACCTGGACTCCAGGCACCCCGATGTGATGGTAAGTTGCACATTGCCAGCTCTGAGATGGTCAATCGATATAGTAGAGTGTTAATGTAACAAGACTCTAGCCAAGCTTTATGGACCAGCACTGCATATCCAAGTCAGCAATCTGGGGTCTTTGCACATAACTCCTAGCTGGCAGAGTTTGAACAGCTAGCATGAATTGTATTTGTCAGCAAGGCTGACAACTCTGAATCGAAGGTGAGACTAATTACTGGGGCGATGTTTTGATGTACATACAAACATAAGGGAATGAAGCAGCCACATAGCAGCGCATAAGAACTTTGAGCTTGGCTTACATGTAAAGTTCACTCAAGGATCATAGAAAGTAAATGGGGGCCAATGAAAGGACTCCATGCATGTTACCATTTATAGAATCCCTACAGTACAGAAGGCCATTTGGCCCATTGAGTCAGCACCAACTTAGACAGAGCATCTTACCAGACTCTTTCCCAGTAACCTACACATCTTGAGGCACACTAAGAGGCAATTTAGCATGGCTAATCCACCTAAACTGCACATCCTTGACCCTGTAGAATCAACATTGAACACTTGACAATGTAGAAGTATCAGGGAAATAAAGCAGTCCCCAGATTCTGAACTCATGTGGCAACATGATATGAACCCTTAAGGCAGATCTCAAAGATGCCTTGGCCAACCACCACTTTATTAGGGGTGGTGTCATGTTGATACTGTGAATGATCAGGCACTGTAATGAAATAGTTTTAGACATGAGAAAGTAGAGGCAGACAACAGGACATCTGGGAGGAGGGAGGCAACAGTTACACTTGACTGACCGAGTGTCTCAGATTGAAGAGACAACATGAAAAGTGGAATGAGTTAAACTCTTTACATCTGTGTAAATTCTACACAGATTGTGGATACCTGTGTGCTCTTAGTATTTCTTCATTTTTCTTACCCTACCATTGTAGCTACATGCGTCCCCGACAATGGCAGCAGAGGTGGAGGCATTCTGCATGTTACTAAGTTCTGTTGTCAGTGATAACTTTGCTTGGAATCCTCTGGAGGACCAAGCCCTGGAGGGCCTGGGCCTGCTTTGGGCTTCCTGCTGTGGGACAGATGCATCCTCTTCAGCCTGTGGAGCTGGAGCTGCTGGGGTGACAGGCAGAGAATATTTGGATATTCCCTCAGTCACCTGGGTGGCTGGACCTGGGGTGTCCAGCTGATGGTCCTCACCCCTATGGGTGAGCAAGGGCTGCTGCCTGACTCCTTGAGGAGATGGGGCACTTGGAGTGAGGTCAACGTGTCTTTTCCCCCTCTCACATACCACTGATGAATCCCACCTATGCTTAGAACGATGGAGTGCAGGTCCTGCTGTTTATCAGGCGGATGGTCCTGAACCAAGGTTTCCATGGTGACCACCATCCTACCAGTGTTGACCTGTGTGCTGGTATGTCAGCGCAACATCAGATTGGATGTGGCTGGACTCCTCCATTGTCTGTTGCAATCAGTGATGGCATCAACTCTGCCTGATGTGCTGGTCTCTGCGGCTCCAATATCTGCATTAGGGCCAAGTCCAGAGGCTCGTCATCTGACTAGGGTTTTGCAGAGCGCCACCTCCAGCAGTTCTCCGAGTGCTGGTGACCTTAGATGTCCCTGCCTTTCCCTGCTGTTGATCTGAATCTGTGTTGTGCTCACCAGATAGTGACCCCAAGCCTGCCTCTAAAATCTGGTTCCATCGTGCTGTGTGTCTCTGCACTGGTGAAGAATGTGGGTGAATGCTATGAATGATGACTCTACATCTAGTGTATCCTCAGATCCTCACCTGGGGTGGCATAGGAGCTGGGGCTGAAGGGCTTGTGGTCCTCTTCCTGCTGGAGCCTGTTAACGAGAGGAGATAATTAGTGATTAGCTGTGTTACGATCGGTTCCCCAAATTAGTAAATCTGGCTGAGATCCCTCAATTTGTTACAGTCCAACTGGGACATCCCCAATCTGTCCCGAGAGAGGAGGGATGAGCTGGATCCCTTTCTTTATTTAACGCCCTCTGTTGGTTGCACATCTAAAAATCTCCCTTCGCAGGTCCCTTTTCCCAGACCTAATATTTATGTTTTTAAAGGAGCCAATTTAACTTGACTTTGAGTTAGAGAATGAGCTTATGAGCTACTAAATGCAAGAAAATCATAAAAACACAGGCATACACATTCACAGATTAAAAATGAGAAAGAAAGAAAATTAGAAAATAAGTTAAAAAAAAGTACACGGAACGGTCTTTGGCTCGTGGGAGTAAATGATCGTGCTTTGTGGCCTTTGCAATTCCAGTAGCACTGAATTCAGCTGGTAACTAGTCAGTTTTGAGATTCCGATGTTCTACGGTTTGGCTGAGAAGCTGTCCTGTTTCTATTGCAGCTGTGGTCTTTGCTGACTTGGCTTACTTCCACATTGAGAGAGAGGGAGATAGATACCTGCAAAAAGCTTTTGCAGTTTGCCGAGGTGCTGCTGGCTTCTTGTTCTTCAGTGTCACACATGTTCAGACACCCACAGGTACATGCACATGCGCACGCACATGCTAACATTTGATGGGGTGACATTCACCTCCCATTATCTCCACTGGAGATGGCAGTTAGTATTTGTATGCTTTAGAATTATCTTTATCTGGAAGCAAGGTGTGGTTCCATTGTCTCTCAGTTTATCATCACCAGCAATTCAGCAAATGACTGACTTTACTCACTCAGCCATCCTTGGATTCTATGAAATTTTTGAAAACTCACCATTCTTATTCAAAGTTCAATATTTCTGGAAGTAATTTGGCATTTTTCTAATTATGACAGCTGCATAGTCATCAACATTGCAAAGCACTTGGTTTCATCAGGGGACCAATGAGCTCTTTATGGGTCCTCATAGAAAAATAGAAAAACTACAGCACAAAACAGGCCCTACGGCCCCACAAGTTGTGCCGAACATATCCCTACCTTTTAGGCCTACCTATAACCCTCCATCCTATTAAGTCCCATGTACTCATCCAGGAGTCTCTTAAAAGACCCTATTGAGTTTGCCTCCACCACCACTGACAGCAGCCGATTCCACTCGCCCACCACCCTCTGTGTGAAAAACGTCCCCCTAACATTTCCCCTGTACCTACCCCCCAGCACCTTAAACCTGTGTCCTCTCGTAGCAGCCATTTCCACCCTGGGAAAAAGCCTCCGAGAGTCCACCCGATCTATGCCTCTCAACATCTTATATACCTCTATTCGGTCTCCTCTCATCCTTCGTCTCTCCAAGGAGAAAAGACCGAGCTCCCTCAGCCTATCCTCATAAGGCATGCCACTCAATCCAGGCAACATCCTTGCAAATCTCCTCTGCACCCTTTCAATCTTTTCCACATCCTTCCTGTAATGAGGCGACCAGAACTGAGCACAGAACTCCAAGTGGGGTCTGACGAGGGTCTTATATAGCTGCATCATTATTCCCGGACTCCTAAACTCAATCCCTCGATTGATGAAGGCCAGCACACCATACGCCTTCTTAACCACCTCTTCCACCTGCGGGGCCGATTTTAGAGTCCTATGGATCCGGACCCCAAGGTCCTTCTGATCCTCTACAGTACTAAGAGTCTTTCCCTTTATATTGTACTCCTTCATCCCATTTGACCTGCCAAAATGGACCACTACGCATTTATCTGGGTTGAAGTCCATCTGCCACTTCTCCGCCCAGTCTTGCATCCTATCTATGTCCCTCTGTAACTTCTGACATCCCTCTAGACAATCCACAACCCCACCAACCTTCGTGTCGTCAGCAAACTTACCAACCCATCCCTCCACTTCCTCATCCAGGTCATTTATGAAAATGACAAACAGCAAGGGTCCCAGAACAGATCCCTGGGGCACACCACTGGTGACCGACCTCCATTTAGAAAAAGACCCATCTATACCCACTCTCTGCCTCCTTTGGGCAAGCCAGTTCTGGATCCATCGGGCAGCAGCCCCTTGGATCCCATGCCCTCTCACTTTTTCTAGAAGCCTTGCATGGGGGACCTTATCAAATGCCTTGCTAAAATCCATATAAACCACATCTACCGCTTTCCCTTCGTCAATGTGTTTAGTCACATTTTCGAAGAACTCCACCAGGCTCGTAAGGCACGATCTGCCTTTGACAAAGCCATGCTGAGTATTCTTGGGCATACTAAACCTCTAAATGCTCATAAATCTTGTTCTTCAGGATCTTCTCCATCAGTTTACCAACCACTGAGGTTAGACTCACCGGTCGGTAATTTCCTGGGCTATCCCTATTCCCCTTCTTGAAAATAGGAACCACATCCGCAATCCTCTGGCACCTCTCCCGTCTCCATCGATGACGCAAAGATCATCGCCAGAGGCTCTGCAATCTCTTCCCTCGCCTCCCACAGTAACCTGGGGTACATCCCATCCGGACCCAGCAACTTATCTATCTTGAAGCCATTCAAAGATTCCAGCACAACCTCTTTCTTAAAGTCCACATACTCAATCCTTTCAGTCCACCGCACGCCCGCAGTACATCCACTCAGGTCCTTCTCCTCTGTGAAAACCGAGGCAAAATACTCATTCAGCACCTCTGCCATTTCTGGTTCCATACTGATTTTCCCGCCTTCACCTTTTATAGGCCCTTTTCCTTCACGTCTCATCCTTTTACTCTTCACATTTTTATAGAATGCCTTAGGGTTTTCCTTAATCCTACCTGCCAAGTCCGTCTCATGATCCCTTCTGGCTCTCCTAATTTCCTTCTTTAGTTCCTTCCTACAAGCCGTATACTCATCTAGACCCCTATCTTCGCCAAGCTCCCTGAACCTTTTGTATGCTTTCCTTTTCTTCTCAACTAGGTCCCGCACAGCTTTCGTGCACCACGGTTCCTTTAACCTACCAACTCCTCCCTGTCTGCTTGGAACGTTGTCCTGTAGAACTCTAGACAGACATTCCTTGAAAAACTGCCACCTCTCTTCAGTACATTTCCCCGTGAATACCTCCTCCCAATTTACTCCTCTAATTTGCTGCCTTATGTCTTCATATTTCCCCTTACTCCATATAAACGCTTTCCTAGCTTGCCTGATCCTCTTTTTCCAATGCAAGCATAAAGGAGATAGAGTTATGATCGCTATCCCCAAGATGCTCTCCCACTGAGAGTTCTGACACTTGTCCAGGTTAATTGGTCAGTATCAGATCAAGTACAGCCTCTCCTCTTGTAGGCTTGTCCATATGCTGTGTCAGGAAACCCTCCTGAACACACCTAATGAACTCCTCCCCATCCAATCCCCTTACCCTAGGGATATTCCAATCCATGTTTGGGAAATTAAAGTCTCCCATCACAACAACTCTGCTATTATTGCAACTCTCCAGGATCTGTTTCCCTATCTGCTCCTCCACCTCCCTGTTACTATTGGGCGGCCTATAGAAAACTCCCAGCAAAGTGATCGACCCCTTCCCACTCCAAACTTCCACCCACCCATAGGCTTGGGAGATGCAAATCTCACCCTCAGCATAGGCATGGTCCTGGTTGGCCAGCTCTGCTGTATGTTCTTTATACTGCCTGAAGGGCCTAAGCTCAGACACCCCCTCCCCTCTGGTCTGGGATCTCTCGGTTCTGTTGTGGGTGATCTTCTCTGGCATAAAGACAAATTGTGGAGATGCCGGCGTTGGACTGGGGTAAACACAGTAAGAAGTTTAACAACACCAGGTTAAAGTCCAACAGGTTTATTTGGTAGCAAAAGCCACACAAGCTTTCGGAGCTCTAAGCCCCTTCTTCAGGTGAGTGGGAATTCTGTTCACAAACAGAGCATATAAAGACACAGACTCAAGTCTGTGTCTTTATATGCTCTGTTTGTGAACTCCACCGCTTCCAGAATGCCCCCAGCTCACTGTCGCTGAATTTGGGGGCAGTAGGCTTCTTACCTTGTGGGGACATCGCTTGCCATGACCAGCCCTGAGCTGCAGAGAGTAAATGTGCTTGGGTTCGGTTTGAATATAGCGCCCGGAAAGATGATCCAATGAGGTCATGGTGGGGCTGACGAATTCCAGCTCACCTTGCCACATGATACAGCGTGCTTCACCCTAGCTATGACTGTAACGCTAACCATGCAAACTTTTCATCACATATCAAACTGTACATAAAGAAAATTATAAACTTAATAGTTATGGTTCAAACATAAACATGTCAACATCTTGTAGATCCATTTAATAGAAATTCAGAATATACTTTTTACACAATATATTGAATGCTGAATTTAATGCTATTGACAGTTCAGATTTCCGGGTCAAATATCTGTTCACAAATCCATAGCAGGGAAAAAAAAATAAGAAAACTGTTCCAAATCAAATATATATCTGTTATATACTGCACTTGTAGGATAAAATCGTGAAGAATTAGCACGTGGGCTTGGGTGAAAACAACGCCGGTTTATTGAATCGCTGATAACTCTACGAGGCTAAGGCAAAGGCCTGTGAAGCAGCCAATAATGTCTCAAACTACACACATGACTCGACTCTTGAAGTGACAGGGCAACAACACAACAACAACCCCAAATATATAACATCCCTCCCCCTTTACTTCTAAAGGTTCCATAACAACAAATAATCATAGTACTTTACATAGCCATCAAAACATGTATACAAGGGCAGGCAATGCATCAATTCATACAGAGCTAGTTCTGGCACACACAGTACATTGATGCGTATAGCTAACAACTGATTCACGTGTTGTCTCCACATCAGTTCACCTTCAGTTTGTACTGTATAGGAGATAGGGCCAGTTTGAGCCAATACAGTTGCAGGAACTCACAGAAACAAGCATTTTTTTTTGGATTTGCCTTCTCGAGCTTTACGGCTACTGATTGCATGCTGCCAGCTCAGACATATCCTGCCTGTAAGGGTAGACCAGAGGTAGTTCTCAGCTTCCTTTTCAGTAGTAGTGAAGTTGGGTAACTGAGTGGCCATATGTGATGTGATACAAATCGTCAAGAAACTGTTTAGACAGCGATTTAATGAACCTTGGTCCTTAGATGCTTTCAGTGAATGCTTCAAGGTCTAGCCAAGCCTTTCAGCTAATCCATTCATTGAGGGATGACAAGGTGCTGATATGTGTTGGACACCACTCATCTTTAGATAATCTCCACATTCTTGAGCTGTGAATTGTGGGCCATTATCATTCACGATTTGTTCTGTTCCCAAATCTGGTGAAAATCTCATCAAGCTTTTCAGTGGTTTGTTCCACATTTGTCTTCATTAGAATAACGTCTGGCCATTTGGAATGTGCATCAGTGACAGCCATGAACACATGCCCCTCGTATGGACCAGCAATCATTACCGAGGTATCTTGGGCCATTCCATGGATACAATGGGGACAACACAGTGCATTCCGTACCCACTTACATGACTGGCACAGTCTTTCTTTGTCCTCAATCTGGGATCGCTCAAGGCCACTAGAAGTAGCTCCTCCCAAGTTCTTTCATTCAAACTGTACCTGGATGTCCTTCATGTAATTGTTCCAATACTCTGTCGCAAGGTTGGAGGAATTATTACCCCCATCCCCACAACAAGCATCCGCCCTGTACTGTTAACTCCAGTTTCCTGGAAACACATGGCTTTAATTCGGGGTGCGATCCCACTGTCCTCCTTTAAAACACCATTTCCAGTACCTTCCCCATCACAGCATTTCTGGTCTGACTTTGGGCTTGAGCTGCAGTCACTGGAGCATGTTTAATCTGTGAAAAATAGAAGATATTGGAAATGTTCCTGGTTGATTCTTGATCAGTAGTCAAAGGTAATCGTGACAATGCATCAGTATTGGCAAGGCTTTCACATTGATGGTACTTGATCTCGTAGGGATATGTGCATAATATTAAAGACCATCGTTGAAGTCTGCTTGCGACAATCGATGGAATACCTTTTATGCAACCCAAAAATAATTGTTCAGGGGTGGGGGTCTGTCTGCAATGTGAAGACCATCGAGTTATTGATGAAATTTCCACACTCCAACATAATACTCATTATTGGGTTCTTGAGAAACGTCAAGGTAGACAAGTCTCCAGGGCCTGATGGGATATACCCCAGAATACTGAGGCAAGAGGGGAAATTGCTGGGGCCTTGAGAGAAATCTTTGTAACCTCACTGGCTACAGGGGAGGTTCCAGAGGATTGGAGAATAGCCAATGTTGTTCCTTTTGTTTAAGAGGGGTAGCAAGAATAATCCAGGTAATTACAGGCCGGTGAGCCTTACATTAGTGGTAGGGAAATTATTGGAGAGGATTCTTCGAGACAGGATTTATTCCCACTTGGAAATAAGTGGACGTATTAGTGAGAGGCAACATGGTTTTGTGAAGGGGAGGTCGTGTCTCACGAACTTGATCGGGTTTTTCGAGGAAGTGACGAAGATGATTGAGGGTAGGGCAATGGAGGTTGTCTACATGGACTTCAGTAATGTCTTTGACAAGGTCCCTCATGGCAGACTGGTGGAGAAGGTGAAGTCGCATGGGATCGGAGGTGAGCTGGCAAGGTGGATACAAAACTGGCTCGGTCAAAGAAGACAGAGGGTAGCAGTGGAAGGGTGCGTTTCTGAATGGAGGGCTGTGACAAGTGGTGTTCCTCAGGGATCAGTGCTGGGACCTTTTGCTGTTTGTAATATATATATAAATGATTTGGAGGAAAATGTAACTGGATTGATTAGCAAGTTTGCGGATGACACAAAGGTTGGTGGATTTGCAGATAGCGATGAGGACCATTGGAGGATACAGCAGGATATAGATCAGTTGGAGACTTGGGCAGAGAGATGGCAGATGGAGTTTAATCCAGACAAATGTGAGGTAATGCATTTTGGAAGGTCTAATACAGATAGGAAATATACAGTAAATGGCAGAACCCTTGAGTATTGATAGGCAAAGGGATCTGGGTGTACAGGTACATAGGTCACTGAAAGTGGCAATGCAGGTGGAGAAGGTAGTCAAGAAGGCATACGGCATGCTTGCCTTCATCAGCCGGGGTATTGAGTTTAAAAATTGGCAAGTCATGTTGACGCTTTATAGAACCTTAGGCCGCACTTGGAAAATAGTGTTCAATTCTGGTCGCCACACTACCAGAAGGATGTAGAGGCTTTGGCGAGGGTACAGAAAAGATTTACCAGGATGTTGCCTGGTATGGAGGGCATTAGCTATGAGAGGTTGGAGAAACTTGGTTTGTTCTCACTGGAGCAACGGAGGTTGAGGGGAGACCTGATAGAAGTCTACAAGATTGAGGCATGGATAGTCAGAAGCTTTTTCCCAGGGTGGAAGAGTCAATTACTAGGGGGCATAGGTGTAAGGTGCGAGGGACAAGTTTAAAAAGAGATGTACGAGGCAGATTTTTTTACAGAGTGATGGGTGCCTGGAACTCGCTGCTGGGGGAGGTAGTGGAAGCGGATACGGTAGTGACTTTTAAGGGGTGTCTTGACAAGTACATGAATGAGATGGGAATAGAGGGATATGGTCCCCGGAAGGGTAGGGGGTTTTAGTTAAGTCGGGCAGCATGGTCGGTGCAGGCTTGGAGGGCCGAAGGGCCTGTTCCTATGCTGTAATTGTCTTTGTTCTTTGTTCTCAGTGCCTCTTTCTTCAACTGGGCCCAACTTCATTCAGCATTTGTCAAGGTGTGCAATGCAAAAGCTATTGGTCTTTCTTTCTGACCACTCCAACTCCATACAGCGAGGTGTCATGGGTAACTTGTAATGGTAACTTTAGGTTGGGATATACCAACACATCCAACTTCTTCAGGGTTTCTTTAACTACCTGATACCCTTTCTCGCACTCTAGTGTCCATTGCCATGCTTGTTTTGTGCACGATAAATTATGCAGTGCTTTAAGTAGGATTGCTAGATTTGAAACAAATTTGCCATAATAATTAATTCAGCCTAGGAATGATGTTAACTGTTATTCGTTGGTTGGTCGGTCCATGATAGCCTTCATCTTCTCTGGTGCCTTGTGTAAATCCTTGTTATCAGATACATGGCCTAAATATTGTACTGATGTTTGAAAGAAACTCCAGCAGCACACTTAATGAAACCTGAGCCATTATCAATAATCTGCACTCCAGATCCTCCTGGGTGATGATTTGGGATTGGGGAATGAATTGAAGATCCATCCTTGGATAAGGATCATATTTCACTTCCTGGGCATAATACCATCGGTAATAGTGATTGCTCGAGCTTGTCTGGTGGACAAACATGCAAAAATCAAAATGATGAAAATAATGACCCGTAGATGATCAGATTGCAAGGATGCCAGCTACAAACCTATTGACAAGTCTGAAGGCGTCTCAGGACAATAAAGGACCCTCAGGAGTGCTGTAAGGAAAGGGTTTATAGACTGGCTACATTCCAAGCTAAGACTAACGTTTTAAGTGGAAACTGGGTGGGTGAGATTATTGCTAATTACACTGATACTGACTAGTTGCAGTGAAACTGCTGAATTGAGCAGAATAATTAGAATCGAACATAACCATTAATCACAGCAATCCGATTGAAGTTAGACAGGTAGTCGTTCTATAGCCAAGCAAATGGAAAACATGCTGGGAATTCGCTAACCAAGCAACAGCTGATCAGGCACTCTGAGAATCATAGAGTCCCTACAGAAGGAGGCCATTCAGCCCATCAAGCGTGCTCCAACAACAATACCACCAAAGCCCTATCCCCGTAACGCCACATTTACCCTACTAATCCCCCTGACACTAAGGGACAATTAACCTGGCCAAATCACCTAACCTGCACATAGAATCCCGACAATGCAAAAGGAGGCCCTTCAGCCCATCAAGTCTGCACTGACCACAATCCCACCCAGGCCCTTTGGACTGTGGGAGGAAACCGGAGCACTGGAGAAAACCCATGCAGACAAGGGGAGAATGTGCAAACTCCACACAGACAGTGACCCGAGGCTGGAATTGAACCCGGGTCCCTGGAACTGTGAGATAGCAGTGCTAACCTCTCTGCCACTATATCAAACAGCTAAGAAGGATCGTGCACAAAGACAAAGAACAAAACAGCACAGGAAACAGGCCCTTCGGCCCTCCAAGCCCGCGCCGCTCCCTGGTCCAAACTAGACCATTCTTTTGTATCCCTCCATTCCCACTCCGTTCATATGGCTGTCTAGATAAGTCTTAAACGTTCCCAGTGTGTCCGCCTCCACCACCTTGCCTGGCAGCGCATTCCAGGCCCCCACCACCCTCTGTGTAAAATATGTCCTTCTGATATCTGTGTTAAACCTCCCCCCCTTCACCTTGAACCTATGACCCCTCGTGAACGTCACCACCGACCTGGGGAAAAGCTTCCCACCGTTCACCCTATCTATGCCTTTCATAATTTTATACACCTCTATTAAGTCTCCCCTCATCCTCCGTCTTTCCAGGGAGAACAACCCCAGTTTACCCAATCTCTCCTCATAACTAAGCCCCTCCATACCAGGCAACATCCTGGTAAACCTCCTCTGTACTCTCTCCAAAGCCTCCAAGTCCTTCTGGTAGTGTGGCGACCAGAACTGGACGCAGTATTCCAAATGCGGCCAAACCAACGTTCTATACATCTGCAAGATCAGACCCCAACTTTTATACTCTATGCCCCGTCCTATAAAGGCAAGCATGCCATATGCCTTCTTCACCACCTTCTCCACCTGTGACGTCACCTTCAAGGATCTGTGGACTTGCACACCCAGGTCCCTCTGCGTATCTACACCCTTTATGGTTCTGCCATTTATCGTATAGCTCCTCCCTACATTACTTCTACCAAAATGCATCACTTGGCATTTATCAGGATTGAACTCCATCTGCCATTTCTTTGCCCAAATTTCCAGCCTATCTATATCCTTCTGTAGCTTCTGACAATGCTCCTCACTATCTGCAAGTCCTGCCAATTTTGTGTCGTCCGCAAACTTACTGATCACCCCATTGTTGCAGTTGCAGAGCAGACAACGTATCAAGTGAAACTAAAGGGTTCCCTGCGCCCAATGTCATCAGAAACAAGAGCACTGAGAGGCAGACTGACCCTAGTCAGATTGGATCTAATCGACCAGCAGGCAACCCAGTCTGACTAACTAGAGGGTAACCATAAGCTTTTATTGGAATAGGCAGAAATGATTTGTGCAGTTTGGTTAATCCTTTTCTTTAATAAAAGTTGTTTAATTTACAGTAAATTGTGTTGGTTATCATTCTCAATCTTGGAAACATTACAGCAGCAAATCTGTGCACAGCAAGATTCCATAAACAGCAATGAATAATGCCCAGAGCCTCTTATTACGGTCGGTTAAGCGACAAATATTGAGAAACACCAGGGGGATTTCTTCTGTTCTTTGAATTATGCCATGGGATCTTTTACAACCAACTGAGAGAGTAGATTAATTGAAAGGCAGCACATCTGGCAGTGCGGAGCTCCCTCTGTACTGTGCTGAAACCAGCAGTGAAAGGAGATTCTCATTCTGCTTGGCATCAAAGCCAAGGCCATAAAAGTGAAAATCCGCACTACTCAAAACCACAGTAAAACTCATTAACGCCGCACTCTGATCTCAGGGACTGTGCTGGCATTCTGCAATTCTGAGGCCATGCAGGTGGGGAACAGGTGGAAGTTTATTATAGGCTGAATATCATAGACAGCTTTAAACATGAACAAACAATCCCCATCCACTTGCTATGAAAAGTATGTGAAGGTTTACTCATCATTCAAAGCTGCTCAGAGTTACACAAACCCCAGGGTGTGATCAGAAAGAATGTTGGCTCGTGTTTGGCTCACCCACAATAGAGAGTTTTGTTCCCCCACTTCTCCCAGAGCAAACAATATCTGATCAGAAACCATCAAATCCATCAGTGGGTGTGTACTCTGTGTTGGTACAAGAGCTTTTGGATATCATGTAGCCACATGTCAGACGGTCATTACTCATTGGAGCTCCCAGGGAAGGCAGCACGCTATGTATTACTGATAGTTTAACTCATTGAACTCAGCCGTTTCAAACCTGCCGAACACTTCAACAAGGGAGAGAGAATTGAGCATTCTTGCCAGAATGATTTTTAAAAATTTGTTTCATGGGACTTGGTTGTGGCCCATCCCTACATGCCCTTGAACTGAGTGCCTCACTCGGCCATTTCAGGGGGCAGCTTAGAGTCAACCACATTGCTGTGAGTCTGGGGCCACATGTAGGCCAGACTAGGTAAGGACGGCAGATTTCCTTCCCTAAATGTTAGTGAACCAGATGCGGTTTTACAACACTGATTTCAGAGTCATCATTAGACTTTTAAATCCAGATTGTGATTGAATTCCAATTTCACCATCACCATTTGAACTTGGATCTCCAGAGTCTCTGGGTTATTAGTTCAGTGACGACAAGTGCAGTATATTACAGATTTGCTTCCTTTTCTTTCCTTCTCTGCCACTGCCGTGATGCATCATTAAGACTCAAAGTGAGAAGCAACTTGTTCGACAAGTTGTCACCCATTCTGAATGACTGCCAGTCATTAAAATCAAAGCTCCTGCAATTCATTGACACTGTCAGTGTGCCATTGAAGTGTTTTCTCTGTAACTCATTTCACAATGTCCTAAGGGAGGATTTTACATCTTCAACCTCCTGATTGTCCCTTTCCATCCTTTCACCGTTATTCCTCCTTTGACCCCTCATTTTTGCTTACACTGTCAGTTGTGTCTGGTACACTAACTCAGTGGGCTGGAGCTTTTTGATTTTCCACCACACCTTCTCCCAATCAACTGATTTACTACACCCTATCAGCTTTCCTCTAACTGATTTTTTCCAATTCTCTTCTCTTCCTGGTTTGTACCTGATCTTTAGTTGCCATTAACCATTTGGATTTCCTTATTTGAGTGAGTGAACTTGCCATCCATTAGGCAGCCTTCTATACACGATTCTCACTTCTGCTTATTTCCTTTACCCGAGTTTTGAACACATTGATTTTGCACGGAATATATTTAATTGCTAACTTCTCCATACTCATGTCATTGGATTTAGTCACTGTACAAATTAACTCACTCTCCTTTTTGGCTTGTCAATTGTAAGGTTCCTGAGATTAAGAATTACAATTGACAATTCACAGAGGAGGAATTCCATTACTGTCTCCATCCTCAATGATGGAGGAACCCAGTACATCAGTGTTAAAGATAAGGCTGAAGCATTCGCAATAATCTTCAGCCAGAAGTGTCGAGTGGATGATCCATCTCAGTCTCCTCCGGAGGTCTCCAGCATCACAGATGCCAGTCTCCAGCTAATTTGATTTACTTCATGTGATATCAAGAAAAGGTTGGAGGCACTGGATGCTGCAAAAGCAATGGGCCCTGACAATATTTCAACAACAGTCCTGAAGACTGGCACCCCAGAACTTGCCACATCCTTCGCCAAGCTGTTCCAATACAGCTACAACATTGGCATCTACCTGACAATGTGCTATAATTGCCCAGTATGTTCTGCACACAAGAATCAGGACAAATCCAACACGGCCAATTATTGCCCAGTCTACTCTTGATCATCAGTCAAGTGATGGATGGGGTCATTTGACCAAGTGTGGCATCAAGGAACCCAAGCAAAACTGGAATCAATGGGTATAAGGAGGCAAACTCTCCACTGGTTGGAGTCATACCTGGCACAAAGAAAAATGGTTGTGGTGATTGGAGATCAATTATCTCAGCTCCAGGACATCTCTGCAGAAGTTTCTCAGGGTAATATCCTCGGCTCAACCCTCTTCAGCTGCTTCATCAATGACCTTCCTTCGATCATAAGGTCAGAAGTGGGGATGTTCACTGATGACTGCACAATGTTCAGCATCATTTGTGATTAATAGAAACATAGAAGATAGGAGCAGGAGGAGGACATTTGGCCCTTTGAGCCTGCTCCGCCATTGATTACAATCATGGCTGATCATCCAACTCAACAACATAATCCTGCTTTTCCCCCATAACCTTTGATCCCATTCACCCCAAGTGCTATATTTAGCCACCTCTTGAATAAATTCAATGTTTTGGCATCAACTACTTCCTGTGGTAATGAATGCCACAGGCTCACCACCCTTTGCATGAAGAAATGCCTCCTCACCTCTGTCCTAAATGGTCTATCCTGAATCCTCAGACTGTGACCCCTGGTTCTGGACTCCAACATCGGGAATATCCTCCCTGCATTTACCCTGTCGAGTCCTGTTAGAATTTTACAAGTCTCTATGAGATCCCCCCTCATTCGTCTGAACTCCAGTGAAAATAATCCTAACCTAGTCAATCTCTCCTCGTACATCAGTCCCGCCATCCCCGGAATCAGCCTGGTAAACCTTCGCTGCACTCCCTCGAGAGCAAGAACATCCTTCCTCAGAAAAGGAGACAAGAACCGCACACAATATTCTAGGTGTGGCCTCACCAAGGCCCTGTATAATTGCAGCAATATATCCCTGCTCCTGTACTCAAAACCTCTCGCAATGAAGCAAACATGCCATTTGCCTTCTTTACCACCTGCTGCACGCTTACCTTCAGTGACTGGTGCACAAGGACACCCAGGTCCCGTTGCACACTCCCCTCTCCCAATTTACAGCCATTCAGGAGGTAATCTGTGTAAGGGGAAGTTTCTTGCTTCCTCCCAGCATAAAAGACAGACATGAGTACAGTACAAAAAGGCAACACAAACTTTATTCTGTTTAAAATAACAAAAACCGCAGGCCTGGGGAGAGTCAGCTGCGAGTCAACTGCTCTGCCTGGCCATTGTGCGCTTTATAATTTATAGGGTTTTGAACTTCACGCCAAACATATGGTAATCGGCTCATCATTTACTACCAGTTACATGATCAGTGCCTGCTAATAACACAAAGCAGTGGCACAATAGCAAGATATTAAAAAGCCATTATAGATAGGTGGAATTGATCTGTGGATGATGATGATGATGTGAACCCATTTCCCTGGGCTGATCTCTTTCTGGAGGGTTCCCTTTGTGTTTTGAGCTTCTTGCATAATCTAATCAGTTGAGCTATTGTCTATGTTTTCCCTGCTTGGAGTCGAAAGTGATTAGGCTGTCTGAAGTGATTAAGGGGTGCCCATGAGTCATTGCCTTGCAGTGAGCTGCTGGCAATATTTTAAAATAAATTTGATATACACGCATAAAAATGTCCAAGATATTAAGCATAAAAGTCGTCTTAAGTATAAAGGTCGCTCCCTTCAATCTGCCTTCTTGTTTTTTCTTCCAAAATGAGTAACCTCACATTTATCCAAATTATATTGCATCTGCCTTTGATTTGCCCACTCACCCAACCTGTCCAGATCATTTTGAAGGATCTCTGCATCCTTGTCACAGTTCACCCTTCCATCCAACTTGGTATCGTCTGCAAACTTTGGGATGTTACATATTGTTCCCTCATCCAAATCATTAATATATATTGTGAATAGCTGGGGCCCCAGCACTGATCCCTGTGGCACTCTACTAGTTACTGCCTGCCAATTTGAAAAGCACCCATTAATTCCTACTCTTCGTTTCCTCTCTGCCAACCAGTTTTCTAACCATCTCAGTACATTTCCCTCAATCCCATGCACTTTATTCTTGCACGATAATCTCTTGTGCGGGACTTTGTCAAACGCTTCCTGAAAGTCCAAATATACCACATCGACTGGTTCCCCTTTGCCAACTCTACTAGTTATATCTTCAAAGAATTCCAACAGATTTGTCAAACATGATTTGCCCTTCATAAATCCATGCTGACTGTCTGATCCTGCCACTGCTTTCTAAATGCTCTGCTATAAAGTCCTTGATAATAGATTCGAGAATTTTCCCCACCACTGATGTTAAGCTTACTGGTCTATAATTCACTGATTTCTCTCTACCTCCCTTTTTGAATATTGGAATGACATTCGCTACCCTCCAATCTGCAGGGATTGCTCCAGAGTCTATAGAATCCTGGAAGATGATCACCAATGCATCCACTATTTCTAGAGCTTAAGTACTCTGGGATGTAGATTGTCAGGCTCTGGGGATTTATCCCATCAATTTTCCCAGCACCATTTCTCTACTAATATTGATCTCCCTCAGTTCTTCCCTCACTAAATCTCGCATTCGTCAACATTTCTGGCATTTGATTTGTGTCCTCTTTGTGAAGACAGAACCAAAGTATGTATTCAGTTGCTCGGTCATTTCTTTGTCCCCTATTATACATTCCCCCGTTTCTGTCTGTAGTGTGTTGGCTTTTATTAACAGGGGGTTGGAGTTTAAGAGCGGTGGGGTTATGCTGCCAACCTCTTTCTTCATGTAGCTATAGAAATTCTTAGTGTCAGTCTTTATGTTCCCGGCAAGCTTACTTTCATACTGTATTTTCCCCTTCTTAATCAATCCCCTTGTCCTTCTTTGCTGAATTCTAAACTGCTCCCAATTCTGAGACCTATTATTTTTCTTGGCCAATTTGTATGCTTCTTCCCTAGATCGGATACTCTCAATTTCCTTTGTAAGCCATGAATTGGCCCGCTTAGCCATTTTGCTTTTGAGCCAGACAGGGATAAATAGTTGCTGCAGTTCCCCCATGCATTCCTGGAATGTTTGCCATTGCCTAGCCACTGTCATCCCTTTAAGTAACGCTCCCCAATCTATCAAGGCCAACTCATGACTCATATCCTCATAGTTTCCTTTATTAAGATTCAGCACCCTCGTCTATGAATCAACTGCTTCACTCTCTATCTTGATAAAAAATTCTATCATGTTATGGTCACTCATCCCCAAGGGGTCTCATACAGCTAGATTGACAATGATTTCCTTCTCATTTCACAGTATCCAGTCTAAGATGGCCTGCTCTCTAGTTGGTTCCTCCACATATTGGTCAAGAAAACCATCCCGTATACACTCCAGGAATTCCTCCTCTACGGCATTGTGGCTAATTTGATTTGCCCAATCTATGTGCAGATAAAAATCACCCATGATCACTGATATTCCCTTATCACATGCATCTCTAATTTTGTGTTCAATGCCATTCCCAACATCACCTCTGCAGTTTGGGGGTCTATACATGACACCCACTCATGTTTTTTGCCCCTTGGTATTTCTCAACTCTACCCATACAGAGTTCATGTTGTCAGAGCTAATATCCTTTCTCACTATTGTGTTAATTTCCTCTTTAACCAGCAGTGCCACTCCACCACCTTTTCCTTTATGCCTGTCCTTCCTAAATATTTGAAAACCCTGGGACATTCAATTCCCACCCCTGGTCACCCTGCAGCCATGTCTCTGTAATACCAATTATATCGTACCTGTTTACATCCATCTGCGCAATTAGTTCATCCACTTTATTGCAAATGCTCTGCACATTAAGGCACAGAGCCTTTAAACTTGCCTTTTTAACATTGTTTGTCTTGCTCCCAATATTTTTCTCTGTAGCCCTGTTTGAACTTTGTCCTTGGTTTCTCTGTGGCAGCCATGTGATGTAAATGGCTAGTCTAGTTCATTTTCTAGTCATAAATAACCCCCAGGATGTTGATAGTGGGGAATTCAGCAATGGTGATACCATTGAATGTCAAGGGGCGAGAGTTAGATTTTCTCTTGTTGGAGATGGTTAGTGCCTGGCACTTGTGTGGCACAAATGTTATTTGTCACTTGCCAACCCAAGCCTTAATGTTGTCTGGGTCTTGCGCATTTGGACATAGTGGGGGGCATAGTGGGGGGGTGGGTGGAGGAGGGGGGGGGGGGGGGGGGGGAGGGGGGGAGGAGGTGGGGGGAGGAGGGGGGAAAGAGGGGGGGAAGAGGGGAGGAGGGGGGGAGGGGGGAGGAGGGGGGGGAGGGGGGAAGGAGGGGGGGAAGGAGGAGGAGGGAGGGAGGGAGAGAGGTGGGATTCTCCGGTTTTGGGGCGAGTGCGGCCAGAGAATCCCACCTGAGCAGTTTGTTTCTTTTACATATTCATCTGGAAACTATTATAGAAGATAGAACAGTACAGCACAGAACAGGCCCTTCGGCCCACGATGTTGTGCCGAGCTTTATCTGAAACCAAGATCAAGCTATCCCACTCCCTATCATCCTGGTATGCTCCATGTGCCTATCCAATAACCGCTTAAATGTTCCTAAAGTGTCTGACTCCACCATCACTGCAGGCAGTCCATTCCACACCCCAACCACTCTCTGTGTAAAGAACCTACCTCTGATATTCTTCCTATATCTCCCACCATGAACCCTATAGTTATGCCCCCTTGTAATAGCTCCATCCACCCGAGGAAATAGTCTTTGAACGTTCACTCTATCTATCCCCTTCATCATTTTATAAACCTCTATTAAGTCTCCCCTCAGCCTCCTCCGCTCCAGAGAGAACAGCCCTAGCTCCCTCAACCTTTACTCATAAGACCTACCCTCCAAACCAGGCAGCATCCTGGTAAATCTCCTCTGCACTCTTTCCAGCGCTTCCACATCCTTCTTATAGTGAGGTGACCAGAACTGCACACAATATTCCAAATGTGGTCTCACCAAGGTCCTGTACAGTTGCAGCATAACCCCACCGCTCTTAAACTCCAATCCCTGTTAATAAAAGCTAACACACTATAGGCCTTCTTCACGGCTCTATCCACTTGAGTGGCAACCTTTAGAGATCTGTGGATATGGACCCCAAGATCTCTCTGTTCCTCCACAGTCTTCAGAACGCTACCTTTGACCCTGTAATCCACATTTAAATTAGTCCTACCAAAATGAATCACCTCACATTTATCAGGGTTAAACTCCATTTGCCATTTTTCAGCCCAGCTTTGCATTCTATCTATGTCTCTTTGCAGCCTACAACAGCCCTCCACCTCATCCACTACTCCACCAATCTTGGTGTCATCAGCAAATTTACTGATCCACCCTTCAGCCCCCTCCTCTAAGTCATTAATAAAAATCACAAAGAGCAGAGGACCAAGCACTGATCCCTGTGGCACTCCGCTAGCAACCTGCCTCCAGTCCGAAAATTTTCCATCCACCAGCACCCTCTGTCTTCGATCAGATAGCCAGTTACCTATCCAATCGGCCAACTTTCCCTCTATCTCACACCTCCTTACTTTCATCATAAGCCGACCATGGGGGACCTTATCAAACGCCTTACTAAAATCCATGTATCTGACATCAACTGCCCTACCTTCATCAGCACACTTAGTTACCTCCTCAAAAAATTGAATCAAATTTGTGAGGCACGACTTGCCCTTCACGAATCCATGCTGACTATCCCGGATTAATCCGCATCTTTCTAAATGGTCGTAAATCCCATCCCTAAGGACCTTTTCCATCAATTTACCAACCACCGAAGTAAGACTAACCGGTCTATAATTACCAGGGTCATTTCTATTCCCTTTCTTAAACAGAGGAACAACATTCGCCATTCTCCAGTCCTCTGACACCATCCCCGTGGACAGTGAGGACCCAAAGATCAAAGCCAAAGGCTCTGCAATCTCATCCCTTGCCTCCCAAAGAATCCTAGGATACATTTCATCAGGCCCAGGGGACTTATCGACCTTCAGTTTATTCAAAACTGCCAGGACATCCTCCCTCCGAACATCTATTTCCTCCAGCCTATTAGCCTGTAACACCTTCTCTTCCTCAAAAACATGGCCCCTCTCCTTGGTGAACACTGAAGAAAAGTATTCATTCATCACCTCGCCTATCTCTACTGACTCCATACACAAGTTCCCACTACTGTCCTTGACCGGCCCTAACCTCACCCTGGTCATTCTTTTATTCCTCACGTAAGAGTAAAAAGCCTTGGGGTTTTCCTTGATCCGACCCGCCAAGGACTTCTCATGTCTCCTCCTAGCTCTCCTAAGCCCCTTTTTCAGCTCATTCCTTGCTAACTTGTAACCCTCAATTGAGCCATCTGAACCTTGTTTCCTCATCCCTACATAAGCTTCCCTCTTCCTTTTCACAAGACATTCCACCTCTTTCGTGAACCATGGTTCCCTCACTCGGCCATTTCCTCCCTGCCTGACAGGGACATACCTATCAAGGACACCCAGTATTTGTTCCTTGAAAAAGTTCAATTTTTCATTAGTTCCTTTCCCTGACAGTTTCTGTTCCCATCTTATGCCCCCTAATTCTTGCCTAATCGCATCATAATTACCTCCCCCCCAATTGTAAACCTTGCCCTGCCGTACGGCCCTATCCCTCTCCATTGCAATAACAAAAGACACCGAATTGTGGTCACTATCTCCAAAGTGCTCTCCCACAACCAAATCTAACACTTGGCCCGGTTCATTTCCCAGTACCAAATCCAATGTGGCCTCACCTCTTGTCGGCCTATCCACATATTGTGTCAGGAAACCCTCCTGCACACACTGCACAAAAACTGCCCCATCCGAACTATTTGACCTCCAAAGGTTCCAATCAATATTTGGAAAGTTAAAGTCCCCCATGACAACTACCCTGTGACCCCCACACATATCCATAATCTGCTTAGCAATTTCTTCCTCCACATCTCTATTACTATTTGGGGGCCTATAGTAAACTCCAACAACGCGACTGCTCCTTTCCTATTTCTAACTTCAGCCCATATTACCTCAGTGTGCAGATCCCCCTCGAAGTGCCTTTCCGCAGCCGTTAAACTATCCTTGATTAACAATGCTACTCCTCCACCTCTTTTACCAGCTTCCATACACTTACTGAAACATCTATACCCCGGAACGTCCAACAACCATTCCTGTCCTTGTTCAACCCACGTCTCCGTAACGGCCACAACATCGTAGTCCCAAGTACCAATCCATGCCCCAAGTTCATCTACCTTGTTCCGGATGCTCCTTGCATTGAAGTAGACACACTTCAACCCACCTTCCTGTCTACCGGTACCCACCCTTGACCTTGATACCTTCCCCAATACCTCACCACCCTCAACACTGACTTCCGAACTACTAGTTTAAACCCCCCTGAAGAGCCGTATCAAATTTCCCTCCCAGGATATTGGTGCCCCTCTGGTTCAGGTGCACCCCGTCCTGTTTGTACAGGTCCCACTTTCCCCAGAATGTGTTCCAATTATCCACGTATCTGAAACCTTCCCTCCGACATCATCCCTGCAACCACATGTTTAACTGCACTCTCTCCCTGTTCCTCAACTCGCTATCACGTGGCACCGGTAACGTACCAGAGATGACCACATGTTTTGTCTTGGCTCTCAGCTTCCAGCCCAGCTCCCGAAATTCCTGTTTTAAATCCCTGTCCCTTCTCTTACCTTTGTCGTTGGTACCAATGTGTACCACGACTTGTGACTGTTTCCCCTTCCCCTTAAGAATCCGGAAGACACGGTCCGAGACGTCACGGACCCTGGCATCCAGTAGGCAACATACCATCCTCGAGTCTCTCTTGCTGCCACAGAACCTCCTATCTATCCCTCTAACTAACGAGTCCCCAATAACTATTGCCCTCCTCATAGAATCCCTACAGTGCAGAAGGAGGCCATTCGGCCCATCGAGTCTGCACCGACCACAATCCCACCCAGGCCCTACCCCCACATATTTTACCCGCTAATCCCTCTAACCTACGCATCCCAGGACTCTAAGGGGCAATTTTTTTTAACCTGGCCAATCAACCTAACCCGCACATCTTTGGACTGTGGGAGGAAACCGGAGCACCCGGAGGAAACTCACGCAGACACGAGGAGAATGTGCAAACTCCACACAGACAGTGACCCGAGCCGGGAATCGAACCCAGGACCCTGGAGCTGTGAAGCAGCAGTGCTAACCACTGTGTTACTGTGCCGCCCCCTTACCCTCCTGAGCCACAGAGACGGACACAGTGCTGGAGATCCTCTCACGGCGGCTCACCACTGGTATGTTGTCCCCCTCAACCGTATCCAAAGCGGAATACTTGTTGCTAAAGGGAACGACGACAGGGGATCCCTGCACTGACTGCTTCCTCCCAGCCCCTCTCACCGTCATCCATCTATTTTCATTCCTCGGAATAACTGTCTCCCTGAAGCTTCTGTCTATGGCCACCTCTGCCTCCCTAATGATCCTACATTCATCCAACTCCAGCTCCAGTTCCCTAACACGGTTTTGGAGGAGCTGCAGGTGGGTGCACTTCCCACAGGTGTAATCAGCAGGGACACTGACGTCGTCCCTCACCTCAAACATAGTGCAAGAGGAACATTGCACTGCCTGCACCCATCCCCTCTAGATACCTTGCCAGTACCAGGTAGAAACAGCAAAAATGAATTAAACTCACCCCTGCTCGCCCTTTCCCCCGAAGCCCTGTGAGCCAAAGCCCTTATAGCTCACACTCTGCTTCCCACACACTACGCTGCCCGCTCCCGACGCTGCCTGCTGTATACTGCAGCCTACCTTTTATACTTTGCGCGCTTAAAAAGCCTTCCCAGACTCCTTAGTAGCCCACTTCTGGTTTTCACTTTAAACTTAAAAAAAATACTACTACAAAAGTAAAGGCCAAAAGAAAACACACTAACTGATTAAATTACTATTTCTATTACATTGTGATAGGAATGTCAGAGGACTCAAGAGAGGAGCACCCTCCTGAAACAAGGTGCCCTGCGAGCACGGCACAGGAGGGGGACAGGAAGCTGGTCTCAAAACAAAGAGGAGAATCCCAAACCAGGGAGTGGGACAAACAAGAAGACAGTTAGGTTAAGGGACAAGGACAGAAATCTGAAACAGATCCTGTGAAGTGAAGTTAAAAGTAAGGAGCAGAGAAAAGACTGCAAATTAAAGAAACAGAGCTTCAGGGAGTGGACTTTGGAGCAAAGTGGGCTTGAGAGAAGCCAGAAGGTTGGAGGAGGCAACCAAAGGTTGGTAACTCCTGACCACAGAACCAGTGCTGTTCTGCATGGCATGGCCAAACATCTGAGAGTGCATAGAAGGTGCAGCTGGAGTGTATGGGCAGAGCCAGCGAAAGAAACATTTGAAGGAGAGATTAAATCCTGGAGGTGGATCCTTGTTGAAGACATTTGAGGGAAAGCGGGAGAGAATTTGAATGCAAGTTCTTTGAGTTTGGAAACCCTCAGGAGAGAGACAGAATTTTGGTGAGACTGGTTGGCTCACAGCATGACAAGTGTCTTGGGGGAAGGGGGGCGTTGATGAGAAATCCATAGAATCTGCTTCGGTGGCATTTGTTACTTAGTTTTGGAGTGTGGTGTGTCCGACCACAGTTTGACTATCAGTTCACATGTACCACATCCCGTGAATATGAGAGAACAAGATAGATATTGTGAATTGGGTGAAAGAATAGTGTGATTTGGCTCATTTGCTTTTGTTTATATTGAAATCTTTCCAATCTTTTCATCAAGTGTTATATAATTTATTTTCCTTGTTTAACAAATGTTTTACTCTTTAGTTAAAAGTTCAACAGCAGACTCTGAATTTGCTCAGTAGCTGCCCTCCACATTTTCAAAAGGTAAAAGTTAGGGTCAATCAAGCTAAGTTCCAGTCTGGCATCAGACTAGTCCATTATGAACAATCAGCCGTGATCACAACACCATTCATTATCCTTACTGAGGAATATATCACCGTTGCTTCACTGTCGCTGGGTCAAACTCCCGGAGCTCCCTCCCTAATGGCCTTGTGGGTGTATTAACACCATATGGACTGTAGTGATTCAAGAAGGCAGCTCACCACTACCTTCTCAAGGGCAATTAGGGATGGATGATAAATGTTGGTCTAGCCAATGACCCTCCAATGTCCCATGAAAGAATTTTTAAAAAGTAAGAGCTAGAAGGTTATGCATGATCTGTTTGTAACACCAGTCAGATCACAGCTTGAGGACTGCATGCTGTTTTGTTACCAGACTTAGGAAAGATGTGATTGCATTAGAGAGGGTTCAGAGGAGATCTACGAAGATGTTGCTTAGACCGGAGAATTTTGGTTGTGAGGGAAGATTGGATTGGCTGGCATTGTTTCTTTGGAAAATAGGAAGCTGACAGGAAATCTAATTGAAGTGTACAAAATTCTGAGCAGATAGATAGGCCCTATTCTTGTTGGTTGAGGGATGCGTAACTAAAGGATATAGTCTAGGGTAAGAATTAAAAGGTTTAGCAGGGATTTGAGGAAAGACGTTTTCACACAGAGGATGGTAGGGATCTGGAACTCTCTGTCTGAAGGGATGGTAGAACTAAATGGCTCCTTATCAGCACGATGGGCTGAATGGCCTCGTTCTGAGCCATAAACTATCATTCTCTGTTGTGAGCTGAGCTGAACCTTGAGATGTCACTCACTCGGAGAAGTCACGGGATAGCTCTGCAAAACAAAGTATCAAAAAGAGCCACTTTCTGTCGAGACTGAAAGACATTGTGGGGCCAGAGGAGAGGTAACCTTGCTGTCCATTTGTGTTTCCTGTACCATGCTGGATTCTGAACAGTGTTCAAAGATCCACACCCCTTCACGAGTCCTCTTCATCCCCACAGCCCGAGGAAACAAAAGGGAATTTGATCTTCCCCCACTGTCACAGGTCAAAGTCCTGATGTGGAGATGCCGGCATTGGACTGGGGTAGGCACAGTAAGAAGTCTCACAACACCAGGTTAAAGTCCAACAGGTTTATTTGGTAGCACGAGCTTTCGGAGCACTGCTCCTTCGGGTGGACTCACCTGATGAAGGGGCAGCACTCCGAAAGCTTGTGCTATCAAATAAACCTGTTGGACTTTAACCTGGTGTTGTGAGACTTCTTACCAGGTCAAAGTCCAGTGCAAGTTCTGGTGGCTGAACAGTGTTCTGATGCCAGCTGAAGAATTGTGAAGGAGAAGTGGACATGAGGCTGAAATGATGCAGGCTGCTCAATATCAGTGACAGCGAGTGTGAAGGAGGAGATGGCTTTGCTGAACACCTCCTTTATGTCCTTGTTACAGTGACTACAATCTGTACCTGGCTCCCCAGTCTCTCTGCTCTTTTTCTCTCCTTTCGTTCCGATCTAACTGAACACAAGTGGGAGGAATTGCAGCTTGACACTCTAACAGGGGTCTGCTGGGAGGTTTTCCACACCAATCAGCTGGTGGTACAATTCCAAACTGGGCATGAGAGAGAGCTGGAAATTCAGGATGCAGAATCAGGCCATTGGAATTACTTCAGGAATGTGCTGCGAGTGTGGCTGTGGCTGGAGGAGGAGAGGGGACCTTGCCCGGTGCAGTGGAATGTGCTTCAGGAAACTGGGCTGAGGGCAGGATTCCTGGCACTGCATCAGCCAGCCGATGTCAGAGTGCCTCCATCGATTGGCCGATTCCCTTTCGCTTGTTTGGTCTTCTGTCTCAGCCGGGTTCCACTTACTCCAGGAGTGACTGGGGGATAGTCAGCATTCAGTCTCTTTCAACCAGCTTAGACTGTTTATTTAGAACTATTTACATCCAGGGCCTCAGGATAAGAACACTGACTGTGATCTGTCTTCCTCCCCTGGAGCCTTTTGGTCATCTGATCCTTAACTCATAATTTATATCATCAACATCATTGCTTCATTAAGCCTTTACATTTCCGCCCACAAGTCTAATCGCCAAACTGTTAAATTATTTTAGTTCAATTCATTGCATTCCATTCCCACCATCTGTTAGTCTGATTTTATTATTTGTTTAGAGGATGTGGGCATCACTGACTAGGCCAGCATTTGTTACCCAACTCCAATTGCCCCCTGAGAAGATGGTGGTGAACTGCCTTTTTGAACCTTGAAGTGTAGGTACACCCACAGTGCTGTTAGGGAGGGAATTCCAGTGAAGGAACTGGATATATCTCCAAGTCAGGATGGTGAGTGCTTAGAGGGGAACATCCAGGTAGTGGCATTCCCATGTATTGCTGCTCTTGTCCTTCTAGATGATAATGCTTGAGGGTTTGGAAGATGCTGTTGAAGGAGACTTGGTGAGTTCCTGCAGTGAGTCTTGTAGATGGTACACATGGCTGCCACTGTGTGGTGGTGATGGAGGGAGTGAATGGTGAAGGTGGTGGATGGGCTACCAATCCTGGATGTTGCCAAGCTTCAGGCTGTGCAAAACACAGGACCCAGAACCCAAGAAATACTTTCAGTTTAAAAGATCTTACCTTCCATTTATGCCAAGTAGAAAATTCTTTAAGCATTTTTTTAAATAGCTACAATTCCTAAAACTCCTTGATGTAGCTTTAAAGTGGAGAAAACAATTTTCCCTCTACCCACCAATCAGCTTTCTCCATTCTGCTGATTGTCTGGAATCTGAATCACTCTGCCCCGTCTGGCCCTGCTCCGTCTGGCCCTGCTCAATGTGGGACCTTATCAAAAGCCATCTGAAAATCTAAATACACCACATCTACTGGTTCCCCTTTATCTATACTACAGGTAACATTCTCAAAAAGCCCCAACAAGTTTGTCAAACATGCACTAAAGATTTTGGTCTCCGCTTGGGGCTGGGATTCTCTAGTGCCACTGAAAGTGAATGTAGTTTTTGCTGGAATGCCAAATTCTCCGACCTCACTAGCTGCGGGGTGGACATGGATGAGATCAGAGAATCCTGCCAATGATTTCCCTCTCATAAATCCATGTTGACTCTGCTCAATTTTACCATTCTTCTCATTTATCACATCTTTAATAAGAGATTCTAACATTTTGAGTTTTGAGCTTTCCCAGCACTCGGAATATCTTTGGAAAGTAATTCCTGAATATTGCTTCACTCTCCTTCC